>NC_089800.1:69423263-69629984 GCF_029633855.1 Hoplias malabaricus
GATTTAGTGTATATTGCTTTAAAGCAACTATTTAGCCAAAGGTTTATAAGTTCCTCTCACATTTCACCTCAAATCTGAAATGAAGGTCATTAATAGTTATTGAGGCATTTCTGTGTGAATCTGATGACATTCAGCTAGCATTAATCAGTAACTAGTAGTACAAGACACAAATTAACTATAGATGTGAAAATATGGAGGTACAGTTTTACCCATTTCTTTAGGCCAAAATTAGGTGGTTTTAACTTAGTTTCAGCTCAGGTTTAGCTCAAAATAGTTTAAGATATCTACATAATATATTTGTTTTATTTAATTAAAATATGTTTATTAAAAGCTCTCTAGTGGTACAGTGGTCTAAGCATTGGTCATATCATTGGGAGATTGCCAGTTCCATCCCAGGTTATGCCTCAGCCATCTGAGGCCAGAGGTCTAAGAGAGTGCGGTCTCAGTCTCTGTCTGGGTGGGTGTGATGGCCCCTATTCTTCACCCATCATACATTCACAGTATGCCACAGTATGGCCACAGTATGCCTAGCCAGCAAATGCCAAGGAAGTATTTGCATGCCCTCACCTTCCCAGGCTGGTGGTATTTGTGTGCAAATGGTGGAGTCCTAGCTACCAGTGTGAAAATTGTGATGATTAATGATTAGTGGGAGAAAAATGCATTAAAAAGGTCTGTAATATCTTATTGTACACCTAGTGGCAAGACAAAAGCACCATGAAGTATGCTGAATGTTTGAAACCTACACATGCACTAATAGGGCCTTTCAGCAGAGAATCCTCTCTGACAATGCAGGTTTATTTATCTACGTCATTAATTGTCCAAAATAATCTAAATTCTAAGCCATTAATCGTTTGAATAAATCAATCAGATTGCATGACGCAGGTGTTGTGGGTGTGCTGTATTGTTGGGATTAGAGCTGTATGAACTGGATTGAGGCAGATTGAACCGCTTCTCTTTTCACCCGTTTCTGAAAGCTGAGCCGGACCTGTGAGAGAAAAGCTCTGCTTATGTAACAGTAGAAGCCAATAACAGTTTTCTAGAGGGGAGAACAAAAGAGCAAACACACACACAGTCATCATCTACTGGTAGATATAGAGCAAGAAAAGGCCAGTGATTTTGGGAAGTGAGGGCTTGTTTTTGTTGCTGGTGTTTTTTTTATACTTAAGAAGCCAGTAATATTATTATGCCACCTATTACAAATATACCTCCCGAGTTCTATCCACATTCCAATTCCTTACTATGATCTAAAGATCTTATATATTAGATTTGTAGTAGTTACTGAAGATACAGTAGATTAGTAAATAATTTATTCTTATTGTATCATATGTAGCACATTTTAAATAATATATAGTACTTTGTACAATCAGTCAAGGGCGTAGAATTAGCATGGATGGAGGTAACCACCAATATCCCCACCAATATCCAGCATTTACTGAATTGTCCTAACCAATAATTTGATCCCCTCCACAAAAAAACCCCAAAAAACTTTATCTATCTCCCCGTAACACATTCCTACCTCCCCGTAACACATATGACCAGTCTGATTGGTTGTGCCTTTCCCAGCTGTCACATGAGACTCATGTAGTTATATTTGGTTGTTAGCAGTGCCAAAATAGGAAGAAAAATTTTCCAGTTATAAGTGAGCAATACTGTGCAAGTAATTGGTCCCCACCAATGTCAAGAGCAAATCTGTACCATTGCAATCAATTAATCTTATCTATTATTAACTATTGTGTAACTACTATGATTCATCAAAATCAAATCCAAATTTATTTATATAGCACTTTTTACAATTGACGTCACAAATCAGCTTTATAGTTAGTATCAGAACAGGTAAGGGGCTCCGTCCTCCGATGATCAACCTACTGATAGAAATTAATACCAGGCGATTAATCACCAGGCGAGTCAGTCATTATGCTATAGTGTACCTATTACAGTACTGATGTAAGTGTAATGAAATTAATGGTGATTAATGCAAAAATAATAATGATGATAGTGGCATCAATCTGAAGCGTTGGCAAGTTCGTTGTTACTAAATCTACAATGAATTATTCAGTAGCTAGTATAATGTTTCAGTATCTACCATGAATTATTAACAACTCTGAATTCTTTTTTCTATTATTATAATTATTATTAACTTATAATATTAACTTTCTACTTATTTATTTAGCAGATACTTACTTATGTATCTGCTAAGAAGTATATATTATTCATTCATTCATTCATTCATTCATTCATTATCTGTAACTGCTTATCCAGTTCAGGGTCGCGGTGGGTTCGATTCCCGCTCCGGGAATCTGTGTCTGTGAGGAGTTGGTGTGTTCTCCCCGTGTCTGAGTGGGTTTCCTCCGGGCACTCCGGTTTCCTCCCGCAGTCCAAAAAACACAGGTTGCTAGGTGGATTGTTGACTCAAAAGTGTCAGTAGGTGTGAATGTGTGAGTGTGTGTGTTGCCCTGTGAAGGACTTGCGCCCCCTCCAGGGTGTATTCCCACCTTGCGCCCAATGATTCCAGGTAAGCTCTGGACCCACCGCGACCCTGAAGTATATATTAATTGCTTTGAATTATTCAGTGCTATACTGATTAATTCTGAATTATTAAGTAGCTACCCTGAAGCTACTATCTACTATGAAGACATATTTGTTCGGTGGTTTTGAGAATGGGAAATTGAAGTGTGGGTCCACACAATAAATCTTAGCATTTAAGTGCATATTTGTTATGTAAAACCTAAAATAAACAACAACATATGTATAGGGCATATAAACATGAGAATTGATTTACAGCTTTACATGTTGTACATTTAATGCAGAACTTCTTTGGTTTGTCACAGCAGAGCTGCATGTGTGTGTTGAGTGAAAAGAAATATGGCCTGCTTTGTAGGAAATTGTGGACACAAGATACAGTAAACTATGTGTAACACACACTCAGTGGTGCAGCTCCATTTCTGTTTTTTTGTTTGTTTGTTTTTCATGGCATAAATTATAAAGAAAAGATTTCCAATATGTTCACTGAACAAATTAATTGCTTTTTACAAATGCAGGGTGAGTCAAAAGTCACAGAACTTTTTTTTTATCTAAATACCCCTGTAAGTAATGGGATGGCCTATCTTTAAAAAAGAAGAAGGAGAAACACCTTTTTTGATCCCATTGTGGAAATTATTTCTCTGCATTTGACCCATCCATGGTAGTGAACACACAAACACACCCTACTGAGTAATTGTTCACACACACTTGCGCAAGGCTTTGAACCTCCCATTTCCTCTTTCTCCAGCGAAACAGCTATGGGTTTGGGGAACATGATTGGTTGTTGTCATGCTTGCTTCCTCACTGCTACAAACTTTGAAGTTCACCTGCTTCCACACAGATACGGCCCCACTGTGACTGGCTTGAAACACGGCCGGCGTGTAGCCTCGAGCCTCCCATTTCCTTCTTCTCCGGCTAAACAGTTACCAGGCCCCCAGGATTTGCCTTCTAAGTGTGCCACAGGAAGTAGGCGAAAGCCCTACGAGTAGATCATTTGAGAGTTACTTTCCATTCACTCCCATTCATTTCAGAGTGTTTTAGAACCAATAACTAGGTTTTTCCGAACTGTTTCCAAATATGAGGCTCCCCTCACCTTATCCTATCATCCCAACCCCTCCCTCTGTGGCTGCACTGCTCCCAGCCTCTAACTCGACAGCTTGTGTACTTTGGGGACCTTCATCCCAACCCCTTCACTTTAAGGCCGTGCCATACCCAGCCTCTAACATTCCAGCTCACACTTTGTCTTTTCAGGTGCTGCTGTGGACCCTCCCCCTGACCCTGCCCCACTGCTGCTGCACAGCTCCCATCCCTCCAGCATTCCAGCGCATGCTCTCTTTTCAGTTGATGTTGTGGACCGTCATCCCAATGCTCATGCTCTCTCTAATCCCCCCCCCCCCCCATGTGGACTTTCATCCCAATTTCCTCCCCTTTGCAGTCTTACCTCTTCCTTTAAAGCCCATCCTCTCTCATGCTGCAGACCTTCGTCCCGACCCCTTGCTTTGTGTCTGCACTGTCACCTGCCTCCCACTTTGCAGCTTGTACTCTCTCCTTTGCAGCTATGCTGCTCCCAGCCTCTACTTTTACAGCCCTCGCTCTCTCCTCAGGTACTGCTGTGGGCCTTCAGCCTGACCTCTCCCCTTTGCAGCCACACTGCTCCCAGGCCCTAATTTCCAGTTCATGCTCTTACCTCCAGCACCTGATTTTTGCCATCTAAGCATCTCACAAGTGCTCACATCTTTACAAGTTCGGAAGTTGCTTTGTTGTCTAAAAATCTCCAAAATGCCATTTTTCTGCCATGAGCAGAGAAATAAAGCCTAGCATATAGGACTGAGACTTTTTTTGACCTGTTTACAGACACTGGGTCTTCATAAAGACATTAGACTGGGTTTGAGCACAGACAGACAGGAGAGCATCAAATGTTGCTGAAACATCTTGAGAATTTTATAAAAATTATTTATTAATTAAAAAATTTCATTAAAATTGTGAACGTCACCTTTACACCTTGAATGTCTTAGAATGGTGGAAAAGTGATCAGGGACAACTCCCTACAACTCCCAGCAACTGGAAATAAACGGTCAGGTGTTTCCATTACGCGGTTTATCATTTCCCCAAGCTCTTGTCTCTTTTTCCCAGGCAGAGCCAAAGAGATAACAGGAGATAATATGATATTTTGCTTGCTCTGAAGTGAAACCAATGTCTCTGTAGAAGAGTTTGGTTGATAAGTTCATGAAGATGCAGAGCTGACCTCTACCATGTTGTGTCTCTCCTGCCTACAGCCTTTTATTCTGCAATTAGTTCAGCATACCATGAATTAACGTGAGCTAAAAGTAGAGTCAAGGCATATTCATCGTCATCTCTAACCTGCCATGATTTTAACAATTAAATACAGTCTAGCTCAATAGTATGGCACTGTAAACTGAAAACTGAAAAAAATAAATAACTGACTCCAACTAAAAGTGGGTATTGTACAATGAACAATCACTGAATAGGTACACGTACCTTGTATCTACACTAATTGTCCATTTTATCAGCTCCACTGACTACACAGGATTACTTTGGAAGTTCTACCATTACACACTGTAGACAACCTGTTGCTTTGCCAACGTTCATATCCCAATTGTCGTGAATAATTCTCAGCATTACTGGTATACTGACATGGTAGTTATGTGTTAGAGTGTTTTGTGCTGGTACAAGTGAATCAGACACAGCAGTGCTTCTGGGATTTTTAAAGCCCTCTGTGTCACTGCTGGACTGAGAATAATCCACGAAACAAAAATATCCAGCTGACAGCGTCCTGTGTCCACTGATGGAAAACTACAGGACAACCAACACAAAATGTACACTAACATGATCTACGGCCTCTGACTTTACATCTACCAGGTGAACCACACAAGGTAGGTTTGTCTAATTGTGTGGACAGTGAGTGGACAGTGCTTTTAAAATATTGCTGTGAATACATTTGTGGATGGAGCTTAGAGATGTAAACAGAAATAACTAAGCTGAAAAATGAATTAATAAACATTAAAAACTGTTCTGATTGGACTAGTAAAATATATACTCACAAAAAATATCTCCTTCTAATTAAACAAAAGATTTAAAACAATTGTGGAAGTTCGTTTAGCTGGTTATTATTGCTGGAGTTCTGACAAACACTAGACCTTGCAACCCATTCAGTTGTTCATTTTAGTAAGCAAGCTTGAGCAAGTAGTGGTGGATAGTAAACATGGACATAATACACTTTTTGAGGAGTGAATCACAGCCGTCAACAACAGAAAGTGGTTCAACTTCAACAGAGTCAGCACCATCGACCACTGATGATTAACAGCAAGCTGTTTCAGGCGAGTCCTCACCAGTGAGTGGGTGAACTGGTAGACGTAATAAACAAACGTTAGCTGCAGTTAGCTTGCTTGCTTATTTCAGAACACTTGAGATAGAGCTCTGGTTAATTTGAATGTTAATAATGTTTTTTTAATAAGTATTAAAACTTTAGATGTGGAACTGGGGATTGTAAGATTTGCGTCTGACACATTAAAATAGAAGAAATGCCATAATTTTGTTCCTCATTCCTCAAAATGTAAAACTAAGAAACAGTGAATAACATTTCAAAGATGTAAGTTATTTACATTTGTAATGCAATGTATTTGACAATTAAAGATTAAAGATGGCAAAGTTACTGTGCTAACATACAAATTTAACATTTTATTAAAGTTATGTAAAATTTCACAAAATTTTACATTTGTTTTGCACATAGAATATACTGACTTGTTTAGGAATTCTGTTTTCTCAGATGACTTGAAAAAGTGTTCATATCACTGCTGTAAATGGCCAAATAACTCTTCTGCGTTTCTCGGCATTTGGGCTAAACCCCAGATGTTTAAAATGTTTGGCTCCGCCCAAGCCAATACATCCTATTTTCAGTGTTCTGGAGAGTGCATTATTAATTCAAGGTTAATAAGTGACATGACAGAAGTGAATAAGTGCATATGACAGAATTTAATATGACAGAATTGACAGTCTTGATTGCTCACTTCAAACTTACTGATAAGAGATTTCATCTCTCAACCACAGAGGACCTTGGATTTGCATGCTTACAACTTTAGCTTTAATACTTTGTAATGGTTTTGTTTTGCTGCATACATAAATAATCTGAGTGAAAGCAATAATACTTTATTATTATTTTCATGAATTTATTGCTATTTCATTATCAATATTAGAGTTTTGGTGAGTGAATAATGGGCAGCACAGTGGTGCAGCAGGTAGTGTCGCAGTCACACAGGATCCTGGGGTTGTGGGTTCAAGTCCCGCTCTGGGTGACTGTCTGTGATGAGTTTGGTTTGTCCTCCCCACGTCTGCCTGGGTTCCCTCCAGGTGCTCAGGTTTACTACCATTGTCTAAAAACACATGTTGGTAGGTGGATTTGTGACTCAAAGGTGTCCATAGGTGGGTGTGAGTGGGTGAGTGTGTGTGTTGCCCTGTGAAGTATGGACGCCTCCTCCAGGGTGTGTTCCTGCCTTGCACCCAATGATTCCAGGTAGGCCCCGGATCCACTGTGACCCTGAACTGGAAATATATGTTTTTTGGGGTGCAGGGGGCACTTTATTTTTAATAGAGACCTAATAATCAAATTATGAGAAAATAAAGAAAATCTGCCATAGTTTTTATCCAAACCTGCCAAGTTCAGTCATAAATGTTAATATTAATTTATCTACTTCTTACAACCCAGGAAATTCCAAACACATTGATACTGAGGTCTGGGCTCATATTTCTGAGAACATCAACAGCTGGTTTGTATAATTTGTCTTCTTCTTTTGTGTCTTTTTATAATTCTCAGTACAGATTCACATCCTTTCAGATCCATAGTGATGAGTCATTTCCTCAAAATGTAAGTAAGGACATGCACGGGAGATGTTGGGAGCCTCATTCTCTATACCTTTTAAATATTCATTCATTCATTGTCTGTAACAGATTGTCCAGTTCAGGTTCAGGCAGCTTTTATATATCTGAAATCTGAAATATTATGGCTGTTCTGAGTGAAAATGAAATAAATAGAGGGTGTCCTCTGAATTTTTGCACAGTATTTGTGTGTATGTGTGTGCGTGTGTGTATGTGTCTGCGTAGTATGCTCTTAATGCGGCACGCCTAGTGACTGGGGCTAGACCTGAAAAACCAGCCGCTTCCTTCTCTCCAGCTCAGTGCTGCACACACTCATACACCTCTCAGCCAGGTACACAACTGAGCCACGCTCCTCCACACGCTTCTGCCTGGAGATTGTTGTTCAGAGGGACCTACAGCTCTTCTCTTTGGTGTTTTGCGATTTTGAATTACACAGCCTCTTGTCTATTTTCTATTTGGACTATGCACTCCTCTGTGGACTGAGGCTAGATTGGCTCGCTCTCCTGAGAAAGATAGTCCACAGACTGGTGTGACCACACAGGTGAGTTCAGCTGAAAATCACTGCTGTGTGTGTGTGTGTGTGTGTGTGTGTGTCGGCATGAGCATGTGTGAGTACACAGGAGTGTACGTATTCCTACTTAATCAAATCTGAAATGTCTTGGCTGTGTAAAAGACCAAAGAAATCCCATTCCTCATCAGGGCTAAAAGAAAACCTCCATATAAAATTATTTGTTTTTGGCAATCTGGGGAAGATATACTTTTATACTTACAACTACTATACATGTACATTTATAATATACAACAAAACCTTATGTTATTTTCCTATTTAACACTATTATACACTATTAAAAATATCAGATCCCCTTACACTGTGTCACAGTTTTATGATAAATAGACCAATAGAAATTCTCCAGAATTTAAACAAATGTTTTTAAGAAACTTACTTTGAATCTGTTACAGAAAATAGCAATTCCCCATTCTGGAGATACATCATTAATTTTGGGTACT
The DNA here is from genome assembly GCF_029633855.1 of Hoplias malabaricus. Classification (NCBI taxonomy): domain Eukaryota; kingdom Metazoa; phylum Chordata; class Actinopteri; order Characiformes; family Erythrinidae; genus Hoplias; species Hoplias malabaricus. The sequence goes on from NC_089800.1 coordinate 69,431,685, forward strand.
TGCATATAAAATACATCTGTATCATATTATTATTTAATTTAGGCACTTATGTATACTGCATATAGATATCTATATACACATATATATCATTTACCTACCATCACTGTTCAAAAAAACACAAGTATCTTAATTTTATCCATTTAAAGGTATATTATTGTCACTAAAGATTCAAACAGTGTAAATGTACCTTTAAAGGCACAACAGTGGTGTTAAAGTCCAGTTGTGTTCCCTAAAAGTACATAAAGTACATTACATCCTCTTCTCCAGAAGGAGATGTGAATATCTGTAGACTTTCATCATAGCACTGTGTAAAATTAAAGAACATAAGTCCTGGAGATTAAATTGGGATATGGAATCTACACAATTTTAAAATCTACAATGATAATAGAATTAGGTATAATTATGTTTCCTAACTAAAGGTACAGAAAATGTATATATATATATATATATATATAGAGAGAGAGAGAGAGAGAGAGAGAGTGCATAATTATTACAGAAAGCTTTATATATATATGTGATGAAAAGCTATGAAATCAGATCTGCTTTTGTGGCTCTGATTGTTAGTGTGTGAAAACATGTGCTACGGTGGGAGTGAATAGCTGGCATACCTATACACTGACACTTGCCAAATTATATTCTGTCTCCACCTGATTCTCTAGGTAGGCCTATTATCTATTGTCTTTCCTCTGAAACACACTGAACTGCAGCTGTGGAAACTTTGTCTGGTGCTAAAATAATGCTTATAAACTCTTCTTAAATCTGTTTGCAGTATCTAAAGAATCCATCCATTCATTCAGTATAGCTCTGCTGTGTTAGTTGGAATGTGGTTTTAGGCTAATTCTATGGGTCCCTGAAAGGTTGGAAGCTATATATCATGTTTTGCTTTCCTAGTTGAGATCAAGATTAAAACTTTTGCTGATAAAATCATCATGTCTTTTAAAGAAAGACATGGCTGTGTGTGGGTAGCAACGTACTTTATGGAATTTGCTTTCCATTTTTATTTAGGCATAAACATGCTAATCTGTTTTCCTTTTAAGACCTGACCAGAGGTGAGGTATTGTGGTAAAGTCAATTAGTTTATGACCATCTTTGAAATACAATACATTAAATTTAATGAAATTTGAACACTTAACATAATGCTAACATTGTTTGTGTTAGCTGCAGCGCTTTTGGGAACCTAAATTCTGTTGTGTTTACAAGTGTTTACAAGGACTAGGAGGAGCAAACGTCTGCTTGTTTTCTCACTTCATTTCAGTATAGCCAGAATAGATAAAATGATGCCTAAAAATTCCATGGCTCTTTTGTCAATTACTCTTGGAACACAATTTTAGACTGAAATGCCATGGTCTTCTTTGTGTTAAAAAAGTGTACTCTCTTGATCCTAAAACATAAATATGGGATGTTCTGTTTAAGTTATATTGTTATATTAACTTATGTTGTTTCACCTGTATTGAAGGGCTACAGTATTTTATTAGCACTTAGTCAAGCCATATATTTTCACATTTTGGTACATTGAGACCAAGTTTTGAGCACAGAGGTTGGAGGGTGTCATTCAGTGATGGAGTAAAATAAGATAAGCTGTAATTTAGTACAAGTCTCACAAGGGAAAAAATCAGATGTGTTTAGAAATGTTTGTATTTTTCAGGTCAAGTTTAAAGTCTGGGGTTTATGATCATGAACTTTCAGCAGAAAGATTAGCTGCTAGCTAGAGGCGCGTCCAGTGAAGACACTGATGAATTGGGCTATTGTTTGAGTTGGGGTTATAGCAGGTGTGTGGGGGCTTGGCCCGAGGTCCTCCGTAAAATTTATTCTGTAAAAAGTGGAGGTGATGATGTGACAGGATGGTCCCTTCTCTCGTGGAAAATTTGCTGAGCACACCTGTTTCCCAGCTAGTGAATCACAAGTTAAATATTGACCACATCAATCGCCTGGAATTCATTCACATCAATATTGTGTGGGGGGGTTGCTTAGTTTGGCAGCAAATCTCAAACAGGAACTTGTGTAAAACATATTTGTTGCTTGTGCAAGTGAAAGAAAGAAGTAAAAGTCAGACAGACAAATTATAATCTTCGGAAAGTGACATTTACAGGCTACTGCAACATTTTCCCATGTACACTGACTGTAATCTCAGGTAATTTAATTTGTATTTACAATATTTGACAAACAAACTAATCCAAAGCTGCTTTGCATTTAAATCATGTTTCGGAAGTAGGCATATTTAGTGTAGACTTTCCCTTGTATTTCCCTTTTCCCTTGTATTAACTTGTATTGGTGTAGTACGTTGTTCTTGTCCAATGTGGGAATTGTATCTCCCCTGTGAAAGGCAGCAGTGTTATGAATATTTCTCCTTCCCAAAATGTATACTTAAAAGTTCATTTTAATAAGTAAATTTACGTACGTTAAGACTATTTTCCAAGTATACTGTAGTAAGTATGCCTATGTCAATTTACTAGTAGTCTACCTTTAAGTGTAATGTTTCAGTTGTTCTTGGAACTAAATTGGCCCACATTTTTAAAAACTATACTTAAATATAATTAAATACATAACTACTTTACATCAAAATTTAATTTTGTACTGCAACTGTACTTGAAGTATTATATTGCCTAAATGTAATTTACTAGTTATAACCCTCTCCAACATATAATTACAAATGATTATAATATGAATTAAGCCTGTTACAGTTACTCTCAAGCCCAACCTGATATGGAGAAAATGTATATATTTTACTAAAAACAATTGCCATTATTCACTGTAAATTGTGAATGTTATATATCTTTGCTTAAGATATATTTGCTTAAACTTGTCCAGCATTTCAACTGTATAAATGAACAAATTAAATCACCATGACCTAATAATAAACTGCTGCATGGGCAAAGTGAGTAAACTGATTGCACCACATGCTAGATTCTGGAAACACTGGTTTCCCCGCTGCATCTGTAAAGTCCTCGACATCCAGCCAAAAATCATCAATGAGCTTATTATGAGAAAAAAACACTGACACCACTTTTCTCCACTGGTTTTCAAGTGTGTCTGCTGAACATGTGAAAAACTCAAATAGCAAATCCTGGAATCTTGGCCTATTAATGGTGGATATAACAGACGCTGGGCTCAGAACCTGTAATTATCACAGCATTTCCAGTGATGTAGGTAAACACATCTGGTACTGCACCACAAATTCTTTAATGAATGCAATGATTTCCTTTTTGTTTTGGATGACAATGAACATGCTTCTAATTGCTGACTGAAAGAGGTCCCCAGGTCTTCATCCAGACGGGAGAGAAATACATTGGTTGATTTCAAGTTCAATTCTATGTTGGGAGAAGGTAGGCCTACCAGTTGATTGATATATATATCAATATATATATATATATATCAATGCCGATCTGGCAACACTGCACTGTGGCACTGTGAGGCTTTTCATTTCCTGAAGCATACCCTGTGAGCGCATAGGGCGGTCCGGCTCTGCCAGTGGTCGTGTTTTGCTTGAAATATCACCTCCACTGCCCTCACAGTCTCCAATGTTACTGCTCTGTTCTGTCCAAATCTGTAGGGTACACATTCAGTACCTTTTGGGTTAGGGAACATAAATGTACCATACTCTCTATTAATTGTAGATTTTAAACATTGATTTCATACACTCCATTTCATATCTTGGACTTATTTTATTTTACACAGTTTGATAATGAATGTAAAAAACATACACCTCTCCTCCTGGAGAAGAAAATGTAATGTAAGGGAACACAACTGGACTTTAAAACCACTGTTGTACCTTAAAAGTACATTTACAGTGTTTGTATTTTAAGGACTGATGCTCATTGACGCTGTACACAGCTGTAGACTGTTTTCTACTGGAGCACCTTTTTAAGACTAGGCTTAACCTGTAAAAAATACAGTGGATTATTATGTTCTGTAGGAAATCAAAATAGTTTAATTTTACAATGTACAATGTCTTTTTTCGACTACTCAGAGAATGTTTTATCAAATTTTAGCTGAAATCCTCCCAGAAATAAGACCTTGAAAGCAAGCTGTACAGAAATAACACATGCCATAAATACCATACCAACATTTCAGTCAGCACTCAAAGGTGTTCATTTAAATGCTTTACAATGAGACCGACTTTCAGTAGGCATTTGAAGACAGCATGGGACCAGTGGAGGTTTGTTGTACCATTTGAGCTCAGAAACAGAGAAGAGTCTTTGTATATAGAAGAGAAATGTGATCTAGATCAGATGTGCTACACTGAGAAGCTTTATGAAAACTGGCCCTGAGCTCCAAAAGCAGAGATGACACTTCAGATATGAGAGGACTATAATCAGCTTTCCTGCTCTGACTAACCTTATAAGTAAAAGCCTCAAGCTCTAAGACACAGAAGAGTCATAATTCTTGTCTTCCATGCATTTTAAAGGTTGAAGGGTCAAGCTGAATCACACTTGAAACCTGAAGAGCTCTAGGTATGGATTGAGCTTTGACCAATGCCATTAGGACGGGAGGATCATTTTTGACTTGTAGGCAAGCCATCCGATGTTTAATTCTTATGCTAGTAGCTGTATGAACACAGTCATGTAATAAGATGAGTGAACTTTTAAAAATTGAAGCTTGTTGCATTCTGGATCAGCTGCCAGGAGGGAATAATACAAAAGACGACTTGTGGGATGACAAGAAGGTGAATAATCTTGAGTGGCTTCCCTATACACTCAGAAACAAGGTAATATTGGAATGGCACCCTTAGGGGTATGTCTTCAAGACCCTTAATTATGGGACACAATTGTATCTTATTCTGTTACAGTTTTAGATTTTTTTAAAGTACTTCCTGCCCTGAATTTATGAGGTAATTCAAACAATGAAGATGTACAGATCATTTAAACTTCAGCCTCATACAAACAATTAATTTTTTAATTAATAACTTAAACAAAACCAGAGAGAACAGCGTTTCCCCACAGTCATATATGTTTACTTTAAGGTCCACAATTGAACATTAAGAACATTTACACTGTTTATACACTGAAGAAATATATATTTGCACAGTAGCTTGTTTTCTGATGGTGAAAAGAGAAAGGGCTGGATCCAGCTCAGTCCAGATGCTATCATCTTGAGTCCTTTGTCATAAACTGTGAGGCGAATTATCGTCTATTCTTACATAAAATGGTTTGTCAACTTAGTGAAATGTTGAATAACCTAAAATGTCACCCGGAAGACAAGACTGTAGCAAAATGATCCAAATGTCTCCAGTTGCATTTGTGAATCCCGAGTGATAAAGACACGAAAACATGAAGAGACACCAAAGGCTGAATAAACATTGCCCAATAAGGTATCTCAGTGACTGTTATTGGACAAGGTGTGTTCCAGTTCACCTGTGGCCCTGTATGAGTGTGTGTGAGGTTTGATAATATAAGTGAGAGAGTTTGGGTAATCCCATTTCTTAATTTTACCTCTACCATTTGTTTTTTATGTTTGTTATTTTGCCTCTTGAAACTGAGTTAAAAGTTGTAGTGTTTAAAATAATTTCCTGTGAAACATGACAAACCCATTCAAAGAACCAGTTACATCATCAGACCACAAAAAAGAGCAGCATGCCAATGCTGCATTTAACATCGTCAAATAAGGGTATCATATGCATAATTATGTTTTTAACCACTCCTACCTGAAGCTGAATTCAGCTTCTTGTTCAGTGGCTGTTTCAGTTCCACCTTAAATATTGCAATACCGACGGGTGCTAGAATGTCATTGCTTTAACATTTAAGGTGGAACTGGATATTTGCTATCTAACTACCAGGACATCAGCATGCTATTAGCGATGTTTTATGCTTGCTATGAAGTAAAGGGACATAATTCAGCTCCATAAACCAGTACTGGTTACTGGTTTTCAAATAGTGACAGTTGCTTGTTTTCTTTTGTTGCTTGTGCGAATCTTGCAAGGATTTTATAGCCCTTCGTTTGAAGTATGCCATGAAACTTCTCTGTTTCAAGGTGTATATTGGCCCTACCCCTCTTTCCCAACAAGAAGTGAGACACCCCTACCCCTAGGCAGAACAGAGGGGTAGGTCAAAGTGATACGTCTAAGGGATGAAATAGGATTAACATGAGAGAGTGTGTGTGAGTCAAGTTTAAATTTTGGCCTAAACGGCCTCTCATAAATAGAGCACTCTCTGTCTCACATGTAACACTAAAATCACATAGTTACATTGATGCAGGACCTTTCTCTTATCTAACAATGTGCCACTCCAGGGAGGTGTGTTGTATTTCACCCATTCAGATATAATTAATCATTTCCGTAAGTTGATTGAATACGTCAACTTGCCTCTTAAGGGCTTTTTCCACTGCACTTGTCAAATATGACTAATCACTTATGGATCACATAATGAAATACAAAGGAGTAGCTGCTTGCGTTGGCAGTGAAGCAGAAATTGCATAATAGGTAGAATAAACTTGCAAAAACCACCATTCATGAGCTGCTCACGCACATACTATTAAATGGAATTAAAGTCAATTTTCAAACAGGAAACTGTAAATTGTGTATATTGACTTTCAAACTGAGTAATATTTAATTAACAGTTTAAAGACACAATGCATTCAGTGCTCTCATTTTTCTGTCTTATTGTTAGCTACTAAATCTATTAGACTAGAAGCTGATTGTTGGATTTTAATAGATTTGTTGTCAAAATAGTCCTCAGGGTTGAGCTGCAGGTTGTGTCACTGCTACACAGCTCCAGGATCTACGGATCTTGAATTCAATCCCATCGTCATGTCACTGCCTATGAGCAGTTTGGTGTGTCCTCTCTGTGCCTGCATGGGTTTCCTCTGGGTGCCACACAGTCCACAAACATGATTGAATTATTGTATGATGCCCTGGTGCCTCCTGCCTTGCTTACAAGGATTCCAAGTAGGCTCTGGACCCACCATGACACTTATCAGCAGGGGTGGCTAAACAGACACAAAGAGAATCAAATCTTTGGGAGTCAACTATTCTTCACTATCTCCGTTTACTTATATTTGAACAGAGAGGCTGCTCAGGAATGGTTTTGAAACCAGACTCATTCAGATCAATATCCACAACATGTCGCAGGATTCTGAGAGAAGAAAACGTTTTTTTTAAGATAGTAATCAAGTCAGTAATCGAGTAAGATAGTAACCGAGTTTAAGACCAAAATCCCCTCAGACCGCTATAGGAAAACTCTTATTTTTCCCATAGCACGGTGACACTGGCAGATACTGTGGTTCTTTTTGCTGTGTGTACAGTGATCTTAGACTGTAGTTCTAGAACTGTGCTGCTGAGAAACAGAACAGAGAGGGTAGGAAAATGTGAAAGTGGACATGGATCAAGTCACCATGACCATAGCCCCAGCACAGATTGAGTATTCTCCTGTTTTATATACTTGCAATATTCTGTTTGCAAATCAAAAATGCATTGGTTCTCATTTTCTGATTTCAGAATGTATATTGAATGGCCCAAAGTTACACAGACCCAAGAAATATATAGCTATATTTTTTTATTATGCATGGAAGAGCTACACTAGTACAGGAAAAGAGGCACATGCAGGATGGCCACCCCTGTGGTTACAGAAGATGAAGGAAGAAATAAATGCCCTCAATACCTTGTTTTTATTATATATTTACCAAGTTCATTTTCCAATTTAGTCATTGCATTTTCCACCCATTACACAATACTACCACTTGGAGAAGTATGCTAACTGCCCCATTCTGTTATATTAGCAAACAGAGGCCCATATTAGCTGGCATCATGCCAAGTGGTGGAGATAGAGAAAGACCAGTTTTGTCCTTGGACTACTCATTGCTTGTTGGCTACATTAGCCTTGTATCTCCTGTGCAAAAACTAAAGAGACAAATGTTTGACAACTAATGTCTTTACCTGTCCACTACATTTGCAGTAGGAGGGAAAATGTAAAATTAGTTTAGTTGCCAAGATATTCCTTTATGTTTTCAGACACAGAGACATGTGCTGGCTTTGCCTTGGAAAAGCAAACACACACAAACCACAGTGGAGAAACACTGTCACGACCGTCCAGAGTCACCAGCACCCATCTGCTCAGCTGATAGCAAAGGCCATAAATTTAAGCAGGCGTCACTACCTTCTGAGTGGAGAGCAAGAAAAATGAACCATGTCGAGTTTTATTGCACTGATAGATAGATGGACAGGTCAGAGTCTAAGACCATGGCTTGTGGCTCATCTTACAGCAGAGACACCAAGTTTTTTTTACTGCTTCGTGTTCTACTGCATGTTGTTCAAAGACAAAAGGAACTAATTTGGAGTCATGCAAACACAGTTTAGTTCTTTCGGCTTCTCTGTTTGCTAAATGGACAGGGCCAAGCTGCATAGGTGATTATATGCAGTGCATGATTGCATCAACTGTAACAATTAAAATACATTTCAAATGGTTAAAATACATTTGCATATGAAATTGAGTGACATCCCATTCTTAATCCATAGGGTTTAATATCACGTCGACCCACCCTTTGCAGCTATAACAGCTTCAACTCTTCTGAGAAAGCCTTTCACAAGGGTTAGAAGTGCATTTATGGGAGTTTTTGACCATTCCCCCAGAAGCGCTAATTCATCCCAACGGTGTTCTACCAGGTTGAAGTGCAGGCCAGTCACATTCTTCCATACCAAACTCACTCATCCATGTCTTAATGGACCATGCTTTGTGCACTGGTGTGCAGTCATGTTGGAACTAGAAGGGGCCATCCCCAAGCTGTTCCCACAAAGTTGGGAGAATGAAATCTCTTGGTATGCTGAAGCATTAAGTGTTCTTTTACTGGAACTAAGGCGCCAAGCCCAACTCCTGAAAAAAAAAAAAAAAGACACACCATAATCCCACCTCCACCAAACTTTACACTTACATTTACATTTACATTTATGCATTTGGCAGACGCTTTTATCCAAAGCGACTTACAAAAGAGGATCTAACATTCGAACTACAGCACAAATTATACAAAATACCTTACATTAAGTGCAATATGCCAGGAAGTAATAAGTGCATTAAAGAAAGACATTCAGTGCAAAAGATACTCTCGGAAGAGCTGGGTTTTCAATGATTTCTTCAATGCAGAGAGGGTTTCTGTTGCTCTGATAGTGCTTGGAAGCTCGTTCCACCAGCGTGGTACCAGAGATGAGAATAGCCTCGACTGACCTGTACGGGGGGTTGGTCGTGTTAGTTGGCGCTCCTTTGAGGAACGGAGAGGGCGGGCGCTAACGTATGGTTTTAAGAGTCTATTGAGGTAGATGGGAGCAGAACCAGTGAATATTCTGAAGGCCATCATTAGTGATTTAAATTTGATGCGAGCAGCTAAGGGTAGCCAATGCAGCTCAACTAATAGGGGCGTGACATGTGCTCTTTTTGGTTGGTTGAAGACCAGGCGTGCTGCAGCATTCTGGATCATCTGTAGCGGTCTCACAGGACAGGCCGGAAGATCTGTCAGGAGGGCGTTGCAATAGTCTAGACGGGAGATTACTAACGTCTGGACAAGGAGCTGTGTTGTATGTTGAGTTAGGTATGGCCTAATCTTCCTTATGTTGAATAGGGAGAAGCGGCACGATCGAGCTACAGCGGTAACGTGATCTGCGAAGGTCAGCTGGTCATCAACCATGACACCTAGGTTTCTTACAACCTTGGTGGGAGCCACTGATAGGGACTCACTTGGCACAATGCAGTCAGACAAGTGCCATTTTCCTGACAACAGCCAAACCCAGATTCTTCAAACTAGTCTAGTGGCAGCGTGCTTTCCACCACTGCATCCAGCGCTTTGCATTGTGATTGGATGCAGCAGCTCGGTCATGGAAACCCACTACAAACTGGTGGTGTCTGAGGACCACTCAGTGGCTTGATATTTAGTTCAGAACTTGTACTTAACAGTAACCTAGCACTATTCGTATTAATTTCACTCAAGGAATCAAGGTGCTGAGGCTAACTGTCTTTCAAACGGTTTTAAACTTACTAACACTTTGTTTCAGGGCATGAGGCCAAGAAGTGAGCTTTTTCTGCCTGAATATTTTAATACTTAGCTGTGCCGCATTGTCTAATGTAGATCAATATCTGTCCTCTGAGTGCTCGGTGACAGTATCAAATTCAGTGGATGAGGTAATGATCAGATACTGCTGTGTTCTGTGGGAGAATAGTTATATCATCTATATCCATGCCAAAATTTAACATGATCTAATGGATCATTGCAAAATAACATACTACACATGTTTTCTTCTTCTTCTTCTTCTTCTTCTTCTTCTTTTTATTATTATTATTATTATCATTATTATCCATTCATCCATCCATTATCTGTAATCGCTTATCCAATTTAGGGTTGCGGGGGGTCCAGAGCCTACCTGGAATCATCGGGCGCAAAGCGGGAATACACCCTGGAGGAGGCGCCAGTCCTTCACAGGGCAACACAGACACATTCACTCACACCTACGGACACTTTCGAGTCGCCAATCCACCTGCAACGTGTGTTTTTGGACTGTGGGAGGAAACCGGAGCACCCGGAGGAAACCCACGCGGACACGGGGATCATTATTATTATTATTATTATTATTATTATTATTAAATATAATAATAATCATACATTTTAGATTCACTACCTGTAATTCACTCATGTTTAACTTTCCAAAGTGTTTTGCATTAATGAAAATATTTTACATTCATCTTTCAGTTTTCTCTGGACACTCTAATGCAATTGAATATATTAAACATATATGCACATTTTTAAAAAAGCTGTTACTGCACTGGCTTTGGCTGATATTTCACAGCAAACATGTGTTCCCAAAGGTAATTATCTGAGTATCCAACAATTTTTATCTTATTTCAGGGTGCTGCTGAAAATGCAAGCTTCCACAGCTCAACCTGGACCCAGCTTCACTACGATAATACAGAATACCCCCAGCACCACAAAATCAACACAAGAAATCCTCATCCAAAGTAAGTATAGGTGAACTAAAGCTAAATGCATATAGTCACTAAAGTTTAGGTAGATACAGTATAAATAATAAAGTTGAATGTGTGTTTCATAGGTAGTTACAGAAAAAGTAGTGCCAGGGGTTTGAAGATATAACATTGAATGAAAAATATTCCAGAAGGTAAGATTGTCATAGGGGCAGCACAGTGGCGCAAGAGTCCTATTGTTGTGGGTTCAAGCCCCGCCTCAGGTCACTCTCTGTGGGGAGTTCTCCCTGTGCCTGCTCATGCTGAGTTCTTGAATCCTCATTACTTTTACATCCATAAAATTAAAAAAAGGGAATCACCTGAAAGCATCACATATTTGCACCTAGTGCTATCATCTTATGTTGCTTTTCCACTACATGGTACCTACGGTACTTAAATCTACTTGCTTTAGGACTCCTTACCAAAATGTAGTTGGTGACATGCAAAAACGCCATCACTAACAGGAACAACAGGCTCTGAAAAAAACTCATTGTGTATTCACGTGTTGCTTTATTTTTGGGACTGAACACTACTCCGTGTATCACTTCAGACACATCAGTAGAGTTTTTCATTCCCTGTTGCACCATCCAGCTCCCACTGGATTCTTTTATCTGTCTCAAATCCAAGGTGTGTTTTGAAACTCTTGGGGTAGACCATGGGGTAATTTTTCGAGCTGCTGTTGTGAGTTAGATTGAAATAAATGTAATATCTACTGTAGCTTTAAAACTTTACAAATGGCTACTGTGTGCTAGACGTTGTAGTTACTGTCAGGTGTCTCTGGCAAATCGGAGCTATGCAACGTTTACACGTCACATATATTTCCCACCTGGCTCACTTGGCACCATGAGAAAGCAGGGACTAAAAAAAGTACCTGGTTCCAGGTGCCAGAAAACATTCTGTAACCCCTTATCCAGTTCAGGGCCGTGGTGGGTCCAGAGCCTACCTGGAATCATTGGGCACAAGGCAGGAATACACCCTGGAGGGGGCGCCGGTCCTTCACAGGGCAACACACACTCACACATTCACTCACACATATGGACACTTTTGAGTCCATTACTTTATCATGAATAGTGCTCTCACATTTTAAAAACATGCTCTTGATGCTAAAATAACATCCATATATACCCAGGTTCAAACAGGTATGTGGACCAAAATGGCAACGGCATCCTTAGGACCATTGTGACAAGTTCAGGGTTGTGTCTTTAATCCAGATAGACAGAGATGTGATGCAGTAGACTGACATATTAACAGTCATACAAAGTAGTATTTTAATAGTAATAGCCTTGAACGGGCAAATTCAGTGTTTATGCTCCTAATTTCTAATGTGGTTCTGGCTGAATACCAAATGAGCACTCAATAGTGCCCCCCCCCCCCCGTCCCCCCCGGGGAGTGAGTTAGAGGCAAGTTCCTTGAGGTACTGTGCATCTAGAAATGTAAAGTACAGGCCTGCTTAACACTGTTATCCTAATTTTGTGGAACGACTTGTTTCACACCTGTAGAAACTCAGTAATCCTGTCATTCTGCATTGTGGCAAAAATGCAATTGCTAAAAATAGCATCTTAAATACTGCACTTATAACTATTTTCACTTTATCAGTGTCTGAATATCCAACAGCCTACTATCTTTATAGTTGATGATGTAACAAGTATATTATAGCAGGTACAATACATATTGTTACACAGGTATTATCATTTCACTCAAACAATATCAGAGCCTGGAAAATATGTCTAGGTGCATGTTTACATGCAGGCCTTACTATCACTTAATAAAATCTTAATTTCTAATAATGTAAGGGCAAAATGTGATGCTATACTCCTCTATACACTGACTACATAAAGTATCAATAAATTAGAGCAGACATTCTAGTCTTTCAGCATTTCTAAAGAATTCATAAATTAGAATTACACCCATTACAAAAAGAAATATTAAGAGTAAATAAATCATTATTTCACTTATATATTACTTCTTTCTACAATATAATGAACATAAACACTGACACAGATAGAAATGTGTAATATGGTCACAGGAGCAACACCTCTCATATTATAGCAGCGTGCATCAGTGACCATGGCATGAGTAGCTTGCATATGTGAGAGGTTTCCATTGATGTGGAGGCAAACATTAGGTTTGTAGGGAGACGTATGCTGCCATCAAGACAGCACTATTTTCTGGAAAGGGAGTTACAACATGATTTTCTATACCCAAAGTGTCTGCCTGTCCTCCAGATCTGTCTCCTGTGGTGCTTCATTATGTTGAGAATGTGTGGTCATGTATTAAGTAAGAATGAGTGAAAATTCCTCTTGCAAAACTGCATCAATTATTTGTCTCAGCTCTCAAATAATTAAAAACTGTTATTCTAAGGAAAAGTGAGGTAATGTGAGCCAAAGCCAGTCCAGACTTTCCTAGGACCATAAGCAATATTTTGATAAGGGGCCCTCCTACCTGAACTCTGTGGGCCATTCTCTAACAGCTGCAGCACTTAAGGTGGAATAGATAAAATAGAAGCAAACGTTGTTGTCAGTTCCTCCAGCTTGCAGCTTTGTGTCGCCTTAAATCATGCAGTAGTTTTGTCCAGGAGTCTGTAACTGCTTCACTGTTTAAGGTCTAATGGAAACGTAAAATAGACATTTAAGGTAGAAATGAAACTTTGAAGAACCCACTCATTCTTTCATTCATTCACTGTCTGTAACCGCTTATCCAGTCTAGGGTCTGAAATCATTGGGCGCAAGGCAGGAATACTCATGCTCATGCTCACACCTATGGATACTTTTTGAGTCGCCAATCCACCTACCAACGTGTGTTTTTTGGACCGTAGGAGGAAACACAGACATACACAAGGAGCGGGACTCGAACCAACAAGCTGAGGACCCTGGAGCTGTGTGACTGTGACATTATGACACCACCGTGCAGCCCAGAACCCAACTCAGCACTTGGAAATAATCATATTTTAATGTGGAATGGAAGAGTAAGGACATTTTAGAGCGTACTGGTGTGTTTGGGGAAGTTTAAACGGGTACTAGACAATATACAAATATCAGCATATGGTCACTGTTCACTTTTCTGCTTCAAAGTTTTTATTAACAATCCAACCTCGAGAAGAACGGTCACAGGTTTACCTGACTGCTATTCCCGCATTTCAGTCTCGTGGAGTCTCTTTTCATATCCTGAAGGACAGTTTCACTTCATCTTCTGATGATACACTGACTCTCCCTGACTACATACAGCGTAGTGCGCGTATGGGGCGGTCCGGCTCTGAACACAGTAGTAAACATTTCCAGAGTTGGCTGCAGGCACCAATTTCTAAATGTGTTTATATTTATAAATATACAAACCTATATGAAAATAATGGAAATGTGCATTTGACAGTTAAATAAAGCATCAAGGAAATGAACAAATCACAGATTCTTGTTTTTATTGCATTTTAAATATGTTTGTAATATTTTCTGCAGCCTGAATATGTGTTGTGTTGTGATTGTAAAACGCTCTAAACCTTTTGTCGCAGGTTCCGGAGCCATGATTGCTATTATAGTCATTGGCGTAGTAATCATCCTCACCATTCTACTCATCATACTGAAGACCTACAACAGGTCAGTCCACATTCCATATAACACATAGTGACGTGGTCGGCTATTTATAAACCGGTGTGTTCCAAGGTCACTAGATTATTTTAAAAATATGCATTTAAATAAGGACTGAACATGACTGTACGTATGCTCACAGTATGTCAAAAGAAAGTGTGCTCATACAGTAAACATGCTTTAGCTACAATATATGTGGCATTATGTGCTATTTGTCACAATATAAAATTGCAATCTAATGACATGCTATTTAACTATGTAAATGTTTTAACTTTACGTAAATTCTGAAATATTAATGGCTGAAACAATCATACAGAATTCTATAACAACAAAAGCATAAAGGGACAGTGATAAAAATCAGCATTGCTTTGTGGAGCAGCCCTTTAATGTGAGCGATTATATTAGAAATAGCATGCTTTTAGTGTAATTACCCAAGTAAAAATTAAGTATATTTAATTTACTACAAATGTAATATTTGTAAATATATTTCAAGCACATTATTGTTTTGTGTGCTAATATAAGGGCAAAAATATATTACAAATATAATAAATAGAAGTAATTTTTTAACTTAGTAGTATTTCAGTGTAGTTAATATAAGTACAATTTGCACAAATATTTAAATTGATCTTTGGTGTTTCCAGATGAAGTACACTACCCCAAAAATATTGATGTGTTTTATTAGTGCAATTCTTTATAGTGTGCTTTGAATATTTTAAATATAAGTTAAACTTCAGTGTGTTTTCATAAACTAGACACAAAAATGATGGATCTTCATATGCTATTTGTAGACCCATACATATATAGTATTTTTATAATACTGAATATATTCTTTAATATAAAGTATATTTGTAATATATTATCTAGACATTGTGAATTAATTATAAATATATTTTTTTGCATTTTATTGAAAGGTGAATTCAAATAAACTTCAAGTTTAAACTAAATATATATTTACAGAATACAGTTAGTAGAAAAATTGCACTTAAATATATTTAAGTATAAATATATAATTTATATTTAATATAAGTAAAAATATATTAAGTATAAATTAATCATAAGTTCATGGAAGTACAGTAAATACACTGCAATGAAATGTAAGTGAACTTTTTTCACCTGAGTAATAAATAACCTTGTGAAAGAAAGAAAGAAAGAAAGAAAAGATGAATTTCAAGCCTGCTCCCTTAGGTGCTTCTCATCCAAAACTTTTTTGAGTAAAATAATTTAAAACTCATACTTCATACTCATTTATAATAATTTATTAAGAATAATGAAATGTTATTAAATATAGTAATGGTTTTAGATCATTTAAATTTAAATCACAGGATTTAAATCATGAAGCCTTTTTTTTGTTCATTTATTAGCTTTGTTTTTGTGTAACCACTTAATAATAAACCCACTGCCATATGTGTCTGTGACAGGAGGACACACGCAGCTAGGATGCTCGCTGGCAGCTCCAAAAAAACACGGACTAACACATTGTCCATGGCCACACACACAAACTTGGCTATGAGCAATGTCAGAGCGACCTCAGGCACGGGGAGTATCATCCAGTCTGCAGCTTCTTCAGAGAATGGTTTCCACATACCGAGAGTGGACATGGGAAACATAGACCAGATCCCCATTGAGCAGTCCAGCACCACAAGTGGCTCCACTCTGGTCACGATACATGACACACCATCGGTCGAAAACACATAACACAGCCCAGAAAAACATCACTGGGCTCCACACTGAAGCTCTCACTGTGTGCAGAGAAAATACTCCTGAATGAAAATAGCCAGCTTGGGCTGATTGTCAAAACATACCCCGTACATCATCAATACTCACAATGTGCCAAATACAAGGACCACTGGTTACTACCAGAGACCTTCCAGACAGTTGGAACATTAACCAGTGGTCATATTACCTAATGACCCACTTGATGTTGAGACTGCACACTTTATAGACCTCATGAGTGCCATAACCTCTGGAGTAGACTTTGGGCTAAAGTATGGTGGAAGAATGGGCAGATCGATACTTAACTATCGATATATTAAATTACGATTCCTTTTGAGAATCAATTTCTTCTGAAAATACCATGTGTATACTTATCTTCTAAGGAAACTGAATATCTAATTTTCTTGCTGAGAAGTGTGGAGAATGCTATGCTGTAAATGCAGATTATGTCTCTATTAAATCATTAGAGCTTGGCATGCACTTGCTGGAAGAAATATACAGTAATATCAATACTTATAAACTACACAAACAATTACGGTTTTGTTTTGTTTTGTTTTTTCTTTCAAATTAATTTGTGCAAGGGGGAGGGACTAAGAACTATTCAGGAAGCCCCTGGGAAATCAGTGTTTAAAAGTGTCTTAGAAAACATTTTCAGGCTCTTGTGCAGTGCCCTGTGCCATAATCCTTGTGGTGTTACATGAAAACAGCTTTGGCATGGATAGAATGACAGATTTCTTTTCTACTAAATAAAAATCATCACAGATATTAATCATTCATTTCATGATATACATGAAACCATCTCATAAAACAAGCAGCTACTGACAGAGCTCTGGTCCACGCGCTCACCGTTGTCAGATTGACAATGTTGTAACCCGCAGCGTAATGCTACAGAAGTGTGATTGGGACCAGAAGGGTTCAGTGTTGATCCCCAACCAGCAACATCCATGGCTGAAGTGCTTTAAGCAAGGCACCTAACTCCCTAATTACTAGTGTGTGTGTGTGTGTCAAATTTCAATGTAATGTGGTACAATGATCATAATGCTTGATTTTACAATTTGGATTTCACAATTTCACTTGCATTTTGACTTTTTTTCCTCTGTGCCACCCCTGTTCTAGCTGCATTATAACATTTATTTGTATTCGTGTCCAAGCAGAAGCAGAAGAATAAAATCTGAAAACTGAAATCTCTATCTCAGTCTCTACATATTCTGTAGGGGGAGCCCAGGAGAAATCTTACCTAGTGTTGCTTTAAGCCCAGTGTGATGACTGGCACACAGTGCATCTTAAGTGCACATGATTTGACTGTAAATTTGTCAGTGTGAATGCTAAGCAAACCAGGACTAAATGTAACAATATAAAATTACTTTTGTTTGTTCTGAACTAAGGGAACCAATGTAAAAATATGAATACATTTTCTCTGGTCCATATAATGACAACCATAACAACTCCGTCTCGGTGGTGAAACTGCGGTTCCATACATAAAAGAATATTCTACATGAAAGAATGTCTGTGAAATACTTGTTTGTTTTAAAAGTATGAGTGTGAGTCACTGAGAAAGAGAGAGAGAGAGAGAGAGAGAGAGAGAGGAGATTAAACAAGTCAGTACACTTAAACCACTACAGTTCCCAAAATACCCTGCAAATCCAACCGTTTACTGCCAGTGACTGTAGAAAATATTCTAAAGTCATTACCTACAGCTTACATTTTCTGAAATTACAGTAATTACCCTAAAAAAGTACATAAATGTCCTAACAATGCTGCATTTACAACATACACTAATGAATGCACACCCCTTTTCAGCTGACCCCATCTGGGAATAATAGAGGCATTCCCTGGGTCATCCAATTAAAATCATGTCCTGCTACGTCCATTTTGAAGCAGAGTGTTTGACACATTGCATTTTGGATACGTCTGTCAAATACCAGCTGCTTTCTGATTGGCCAGATTAATTTGAATAATGTTTGTTTCTGCTCCACATTTCACTGCACTGCATCCCCCCACACTTGACATCTACAATCAAAATGCTAGTTAATGCCCTCTCAGTCTGCGATTCAAACTCAAATTTAGCTCTACCCTGCTTTCTCTGGACACTGGACTGCACTAAAAATAGTATTACTTCAGTGTTGTATCACATCTTCAAGCCTAGCGATGGGTTCATGGCCTCATTGTTTCTGACTTGGAGCTCCCTCTTCTGGACAAAAGCAGTATTAAAGATTAAACATAAGCCACTCAGTTCAAATTTCAAAGGGTTTATTCACAAAATAGATGCATAACAAAAAAATACAGCAGCACTTGTTCATATAAAAGGTCTCTTTGTATGTGAAAAATAACTTTTAGAGAACATAGTCAAGCCGCGCTGCCTTGCTCTATTCTAGTGCAACATGTTAAACGAAGCCACACAGGCACAAGATTGACTCGGACCACACCGAAGTCTGCTCGCATTTAGCCTAAACAACATAAAAAATACTTACAAATAAAGAAAACATCCAAGTGCAAACATTCTAAAAAAATTTTTTTTACTGACCAAAGGCAACTTTGACAAGTAGCGAAGCTTAAAGTTCTTTCAAGCTCAAGAGAAATCATTCTCAAAATGCATGACCATTTCAATCATTTGTGGTACACAATACAAGTTTTTTTTCCTTATTCTTTTATCTTAGTGCAACATGGGTCCATGGTAAATGGAGGTCACGAAACTAAACATGAATTCTTCAGCTTGCTGCGGATGGGATGCTAAAAATAGGCAGGCTGTGTTTTGCATCTTTCGATGTGCAAAATATATTATCTTCAATTTATTACTTTTAGCTGGAAAGGCTCTTTGGGTGTAATCCAATCACATATTGACAATCAAGTACAAATGCATCTGTCTTTAGCTGTAAGACAAACTCACAGCAGAAGTGCTGATTTGGGATCAGTTTTTAGGTGACAGCACTTAAGAGGATTCGTCTAGATCCAGTCTAGACCTGGCATCCCCAAACACACTGTAGTTCCAAGGTCAGTGTAAAGGTGTAGACCACATTTTGTTCAGTTCATTTTTAGGACATTTCTATATTCTGAAATTAAAGGGCATTATTAGGGCGGTTGTCCCCATTGGCTGCAGTGCCAGCCTCTACTCTTCCGGGAAGGCTTTGCAATATGTGTCAGAATGTCACTGCGAGGATTCAACTGACAGAGCCAGAAGAGAATTAGTGAAGACAGGTACTGATGTTAACTGATTAGTTCTGGGACATAGTTCCACATCTTAAAGCAGAGTGGCTCTAGGCCATGCTTGGCAGTAAGCATATTTGTAAATAATGGGTGAAGCCCAAAGAAGCTGAATTTATCCATTAGGAAGGCCCTCAGATACTTAATAAAGTTACAGTGGTTTTAGAGAACTGGCCAGTTCTTATCAGCCAGGCTGCTGTGAACAAAAGCCTTAAACGTCCTTTCTGAATATTTAGAAGCAAAATAAATGCATTTTTACTACATTTAATATTAGGCCAAAACATGATATGCCAACCTCCAAAGTCAAGTGGATATAAGAACATTTTTTCCTCAAAGGAGAAAAAAAAATACTTTGGCCTATTCGCCAACCAGATTACACCATCAGTGTAACGTTTAGTCTGAAACTGGGCTTAGCTGGTGTTTAGTGGGAGAGGGAGGACTAAAAGAAAAAAGGAGGGGAAAAAATTTTTTTAAAAAAATAAAGAATTACCTGAGGAGAGAAAGATGCCATGACGACAGTAGAGTGCCATGGTTTCTTTAGGTTTACAAACCATTGAGGAAATAAATAAAAACCCATAAATATACTTTCATGGATAGATTGTTGAATTAGTCAATCTAGCCCAGCAACCCCCCCCCCCTTTTTTTTATTAAACAAATCATTTGTGACCACTCCTAACTACTCAGAGCCAACTATGGCAGGCCACATGTTTCTATCCATAATGTTATTAACATAGTCAATGTTTTACAAAATCAGTGGTTCCCAAAGCATTAATTTACAAATCCAATGAGTTGGAGGAGAGAAGAGAAAAAAAAAAAAATAAAAAAAAACAAAACAAAAAAAAAAAACGATAATGCACAGGGGCCCCAACACTGAGACTGGAAACCATTGTGCTAAGTGCTAGTTACGATTGTACAAGTCAGTGAAATTCATCGCTTCATTCCAACAAATAAGTTCACATATTTCCAAGACCAATACATCTGAAAAAAATTGGTATATATTTATATATGTATATGTTTGTGATGATTTTTTTTATATAACAGAAACTAAGCTAATTAAATTCATCCAGACTAGTTGAAATGCCTTTGATTAGAAGCTTATCTGTCAGCCTTTGAGACCTTGTCGTATGCAATATGAGCTGTAGCAGACGACAAGAGGAGAAACGGGGTAAAAGCAAAAGAAAAAAAGCTCAGGAAAGTAAACAAAGCACAAAACGAGAAGCAGCATCAAGAAAGGTACGAAATAGAAAAATAAATATCTGTCCATTAACAGAATCTTAGAAAGAGCCACATGTAAGATTAAACCGGGTCAAGTCTATCATGCTGTTGATATTAGGTTATCAGATAACGTGTGTAGCGATTTTTTTATTAGCTTATTCACAACAAAAGCCTGGAGTTTTTGGCTCTGTTTGGCTTGTGTGGTCAGAACTGTGATGCCAGACTTGGCTAGTTTTGATGCCTTTGAGAAAATGTGCTGATAAGGAAAAGGTTTACTGTTGAATTTGATAATTTCCACTGATATATGAAGATCTTACAAAGATCATTTAATACAATGTAAATGTGTAAAAGAAATCGTACATGTGGCTCCTCCAAGTGCTGCTCTTTTTTTTTTTGGATTACACAAGAAAAATATTTTTAAAGTTGACACATAACTTCACATAGTTTTCTTGGTACATATTACGTAGACATTTTTTTTCCTTATGATGCGAGAACACCACGTCGTAAAACCTCCGACCCATAGCGCTGTGTGATTGGATCATGACTCCGAAGCCGCTGGGCATGGCATCTCTTCTTCTGCTCTGATTGGCTCTGCTCCGTCTCGGTGGTGAAACTGCGGTTCTCCGCACCCGTCCTTAACCGAGTTCTGATTGGCGGAGATGTGGTGGGGGCAGGACTTGCATCTAGAGAGCTGATAGGAGGAGAATTGGTGAGGTCCCGCCCCTCCAGTTCCTCAGGTTCTCCTCCTGATGTCCTATCGCTTCGTTTGGGAATCCGGAAGCTTCCCCAGTTTTTAATGTGCTGTGCTGACGTACCATTGGCCAACAGCTTTCCCTGACTAGAACTCGTCCTCCGCAGAGAACCATTATACCTGGACTGCACTGTAACAGGAAAACTTTTAGCTCCTGTTTCCTTGCCTTCAACCTCCTCCACTCCTTCCATCACGCTGCTATGATCCACAGTGTATGTTTCCTCTATGACCTTTGGCCCTGACTTCTGTTTCTCTCTCACCGGCAGCTGAACCCACTCCATACTCTTCCGCTTCCTCCTCCGCTCCTCCAGAGGGCGCTCCATTTCACTTCTTGTGTTTTCAGCATGTCTCCCTCTGCTCTCAGAATACATAGCTGTAGCAGAGTCTGTTGTTTTGATCCCTTGCATTCTTCCGGTACCGCCAGTATCCAGGACCCCCTCTGGGTTGGACAGCTTCCCCAGGAACGAAACGTCTGCTGCATCCTCAGTCTCACAGTGACCTTGTTTGGTGCCTCCATGACACAGGAGGCCTTTTCTCTGGGAGTGTTCAGTGGCACTGTTCTGAGCTGCATGACCTCTTAGGGGCTGTGGGGATGTAGATGCTGCCCGGAAGTAGAACATAGCCTCCTCTAATCGCCTGGTCGAAGATATACCTGCAATGCAAAGGCAGACAGGTAAATAAATAAGCACGAAGGCTGTTGCATAGATAGGAAAATAAATAATTAATGAGTTCAATCCTCAAGCTTTCAGAAGCCAGGAGTCCTACAGAAAACAGCTGGCCTTGCTCTTGGAGTAGGCAAGATGCCCCACCTCACTCCCTCGGTTGATGCACTGCACACAGGTAACAGTATTATTTCATATTTTCCCTTGTTCATCAAAGTCAAATCTGACTGTAAAGTCACTGCACACTAATTTCACAGATGATTTTAATATTCATCAATTTCATCTCAGGCGTATCTGTCTACTAATCAATCTCCCATCTGTCACAAGCTCATGTACATTTGATTGTTTTTTAAAAAAGTCAACTTCTGTAATGACTATAATAAGAGAAAATATAAAAATTTATATAAATTTTCAAAAATTGTGTGCATGGCATTCCAGAACAAAAGTGAATGTTTTTTGTGTTTTGTTTTACATGTACATTGATGTACAGTAAACAAATGCTACTCTATTAAAAACATTACACTTTGCTTTCACTACAATTTTTACTATTAACACCAAAATATTAATTTTTAAAAATAATCCCATCTTTCTAACATCAATTTAAAACCTCATATTTACTTTAAATATTCTAGTAGTTGTAATGTTAACAATATAAAGACTGGTCAGCGGGGGGAGCACTGCATTCAGTTCTCAACCTCAAGCTCCACCTACAAGCACAGGCATTTTCTCACAAGCCTCTTAATTCCAACTTTTTTTTGGCTCTCTACCAAAACATCCACAAGAATTAGGGCATGTTTATGTAAATAATATGTAAATTAGGCCTGGTCCTTTGGGACTTGATTTCACACACTGAAGCTGACTCATCCTCTGCGTTCAAATCTCCAGTCCACGTTTTCATGTTCAACAAAAGTTTCATCAATCAGGCGATGAATAAGTTGCATGTCACTTTGATGAATTAGGGTTGTAATATGTGCGTTTGTGCAGAAGGGGCCTTACCAGAGAGTCTTCCCTGCTCCAGCAGTCTGATGTGGTGATGAAATATCTGCTCCTGCACTCGACACACAGAGCGCTTAATTTTCTCCCGGCGGGTCACCATATAGGTCAAGTTCCGCACCTGTGTCCGCACAGACAAATACCATTTAAATGATTTTCATTCATTTTAAATGTTTGTGGTATATTATGCCACAATTACATGCAGCAGTCAAGTATTTCCAAAGTATTAAAAAAAAAATCAAAATTAAAAGATAAGGTCTGGTGCTGAACCTGGGCTACTGACAACTATCAAGTTTCATAGCAAAGCTTCCGAAATCCAGCCTTGCTTCATATTAATTCCACTTGTTCTCAAACACTTGTTTCACTTTGAAGAATTAATTCTGGGTTGCAAGTGCGTTACAAGACTCAGGAAATCACTCATTCATACTTGAAATTCCAACCCATATTCTGAAAATAAAACTACAATTTGTATACAACAATTCTACATACAAGTCCAGAAATGATGTGAGTCAAAAGATAATAAAGTACTAGGAATCGAAGTTTAGAGAAACTGCATGAACAGATGGCTAAAAGTGGACCCCATAAAGACATCAGTTTCCATTTCATTAGTTGAATCTCAGAAGTCATGAGATTTTAATGAAGTGGACAGTGCATAACCATTTTCTCTTAGCTTTACAGATGGGCTGGGGGGGGGGGGTTTAACTGCCAAGGTTTGTCTTGTGTCTGAAATGCTGAAATGTGTTAAAAATAATGGATCCTCCTTTACACCAATTAGCATATTTAACTGCCTGCCTAAATTCATTAGGCATGTCTCAAACTGTTAATTTCTTCAATAATCTTACTTTTCTAACTTAATTACTTAAATAAATTATTAAAAAAGCTCCTGCTTTCTCCACTACACTGTTTGAGTTTTTAAAAAACTCATCATTCTCTTGTAGGGCATGACAGAAACTGGAGGTTCTATTGTCTATATGCCCTCAACTCTCCTCGTTTCCACCTACTTTGAGACAGACTGCACCCCTTAAGAGGAGCGTGTGACTGATGGCATGGCTTGTGAGGTACCTACCCTTTCAAGGTCCTGCCGCAGATGCGTGAAAAGGCGGAGCCTGCGGAGCAGCACCTCTTGTTCCCGTCTAGCCAAGCTTTCCTCTTCCTCTCTCTTGGGCGTGATGAGCGGCTGGTTAAAGTTCACCTTCCGCTTCAGCTTCCAGAACTGGTAGAGGAAGTCCACCATTTCCAAAGGCAAACGCAGGTGCTTAGCAATTTCATCAGGGGAAACAAAGCGGTAGAACTCATCCTCCAGCTGCTGGACACGAAGCTTTCGCTCACTGAGGTGTGTCCCACGAGGGTCAGCATTAAAAACCGCTTCTTTCCCTGCCCCCCTCCCCCTACCCACAGTCCCTCCTCCATCCTCCTTCTCTCCTCCGTAGCCTTCTTGCCAGTCCATGCCTGAGTGCATGGGACAGAAGGATTTGAACTTGACCTCGTCATCATCTGTTAGGATGGTGTTCATCTTCAGACCAAACTGCAGGCCACAGGTCACGTGGAACGCAATGCGGCAACTTTTAGCAGAACACTGTACGAAAAGAGAAGAAACAGAGGAGGAATTAGTAGGAAATATAAGATGAGAACTGAGAAGAGTAGAGAACAGGAGGGTACAGAGATGAGGAAAGGATTATGTTAAAATAAGATATACAGAAAAAAATATTATGGTTATAAATACAGGGCTGAACTATTATATGTTTATAGGAAAAAAGTATGACAACAAATTTTTTTTAAAAAATTAGAAGAAAAACAAAACCGTAGACCCTGACACGATAATATGCAACTTGACTGCATTACAGCTTTCTACAACCACAGAAGTGCTGACAGCTAACATCTTTGTTTCATGTCCACACTCCTAAAAACGGATGACCATACGCTATGCAACTCTTATAACTGGATAAAGTTACAGCATATTTAATGTGGGCCCTCTGCAGTAACACAAATTAAACTTGCTCCCTTTGATGACAGAAATAGAAAGTGAAAAAAAGAACCTTAGGGCAGTCTGTGTTCGGGTGCCAGTCTGAATCTTGAGTATTACCTGTATGCAGGCTCCGGTCTTCTCTTTACACAGACAGCAGATCAGAGCCCATCTGTTATTGGGGATCTGAGACACACTTGTGATGGGCTCCATTTTCTCTGGGTTACCTATGCTCACCTGAGTAAAGAGAAAGACATCAGTAACATGTCTTTGACACTATGTATTATATTGTATCATGTTTTGTCTATACTGTGATCAGCTGACACTGCAATCTAACAGGTTTCATGTTTATGTTTATTATATCATATTACGCCAGCATGTATTGTGATGGTATGCATCAGTGTACTGTGTTATGGTTACATGTGTTGCGCCGTTACCTCTGGTATCCACAGGGCACAGCTCACATGGACCCATTTGCTGCCGCTGCGGGTGGGTTTCATGGCACCACCTTTTTTTGGGCATAGTTGGCATTTAGGAGAGATGCCCAGTGCACATGTCCGACACAGCCAGCTGCCATCAGGAACCTTGAGGATACCGTAACATGCCTGCAGGAGGAATGCATGAAACAAAAAAACAAATATATGGTATAAAGCATGCATAAATAAGTAATTAAGTAGGTACTGTATTAATCAGAGGTTTATCTGCATAGAATTCTTTGAAAAATAATGTAACTGTTAATGACATTTTTAACAAGAAATTTGTGATGAGTCAAAATGTATATGCTCAGTTCTATTTATTTCTTTTGTCACAATTTGCTGGTCAGTTCTTAAGTTTTGCCTCTATCTGTCCATATTACACAAAATAGTTGCTGTTGCCAGGTTAATAACTACTTGCCAAAAGCTACTGAGAGTTACATTCAATAGACAAAAGCTCTCTCTCTCACCTGATGGACACATATATTGCACTTGTCACAGAACACCATCTCGTTGCCATCCTCGCCATCAGGTGACTGACAGACATCGCAGACCACATCCTCGTCATACTCAATACCCAGCCCCTCCTCTGTCTCCATGGCGTGATTCATGTTGTCGTAGCAACTGCGCTCAAACTCCTCCATGACCCTCTCCATGGTGTTCTCGTCCAGCAGCTGCATACCTGAGAACGCAAACCCGCCCACACACCTGACCTTTAGCATAGCTGTGTTGTGACACAATTCCATACCTTTGAATGGTAGAAAATGCACAAATTACATGGCAGGATTTCCAGTTAAAGCTCACTCACCCATGGCACTGAACTCTTTGTTGGCCAATTCCAGCCAAGCCACGTCTTCTTCGTTCAGGTCATAACGACACATTCCCTCAGAAAGTGCTCCAATACCCACATACCCCAGCGCAGAGGCCTCAGCACCCCATGAGCGAATAAGCTTCTTTGGTCTGCTGAACAACAAGGCAGAGGATTTCTCTGCCACCACACTACAAGAAGGGGGGGAAAAATGTTTTCTTGTTGTCAATTTTTGCCAATGTAAATGTTTAATCTAATTTTGGCTATGACATCCATTACGCTGTCCTGTAAAATACAGCCATTCACTCATAATCGAAACATTCATTGTCTGAAACCGCTTATCCTGTTCAAGGGGATAAGTCAGAAGGCTACCTGGAATCACTGGGCGCAAGGTAGGAACACACCCTGGAGGGGGCGCCAGTCCTTCGCAGGGTGACACACACTTCCCCACTTACAACTACGGACACTTTTGAGTCGCCAATCCACCTACCAATGTGTGTTTTTGGACCGTGGGAGGAAACCGGAACACCCAGAGGAAACCCACGGGTAGAACACACCAAACTCTTCACAGACAGTCACCTGGAATTGGGCTCCAACCTACAACCTCCAGGACCCCAGAAGCTGTGTGACTGTGACACTACCTGCTGCACCACCGTGACACCTGTATTTAAACATCAATAAACTTTTTTTTCCCCAATTTGAAAAGTGCTTTGTAGTTGCTGAAATCAATGTCAGAGTGCCCACTCCCTCACACAGACAGTCATATATTTTATTATTGAGAGGTAGAAAAAAAAAAGCTTTAGTACAGAATGACACATTCAAGGAACTAGGTGTCTTAAAATTCACTGGTCACCTAAAGGTTTTTTTAGACACTAAAGATGAATAAAATGGTTATGTGGTGTAATTTACAATCACTTTTTTTTTTTTTTTTTTGCTTTCATGTTGGTTGGCATACCGGACTGTGGGTTTGGGAATGGAGTGTGGGCTCACAGGCACCTGTACCCCCTTCTCCCACTCCTGCCTCCAGGGGTCTGAAAGAACATAATAATCCTCGGGATTCAGCTGGTATGAGTCATGAAGCTTCATCGCCGTGATAAGATCTGTCCTGAACACCTGGGGGAGGGAGAGAGCAAAGTTACACCTGCCCAAAATGAACACTCACACAGTGAAATATGTAAATACGTGGACATATTTTTGGCCACTCATGATATTTAGACTAATAAAAATTGTACCAAAATGACATGAAAATGAAACAGCGGTAATTGTAGATACATAATATTTTAAGAACTTCTTTCTTTTTCTTGTTTCTGAGATATGAGGTTTGTTTTGTAACTGTAACAAGTTTTATAACTCACTCTAAATACATGTGTCTGTTAAATACATTTAAATATTAATAATAAAATAAATAAAATAGATTGATTAATTATAAGTGTAAATAAATTGTAAATAAAGTAAAGTAAATAGATTTAGTGTAAAATTTTCTGATTGGCTGAGAGTGTGCAAGGGGTGGTACCTCAGAGGGCCTCTTCCCATCCCGTCTCCTTTGAGAGCTCGACATCTGAGACCACGATGTGCAGTTACCTAGACAACAGAATAAGAGAGACAGAGAGAACGCCAAATAAATCCCACTCGACCAATGAGATGACTGCAAAAGCAGTTTTAATGATCACCCTAAGTATAGCTAAAATTACTAAAGTAAAACTTAATTAAACCCAGTAGAATACATCACTTTTCAGGTAAAATCTTTCATACCTTTCATCATCCTTAGCATGTTTAAAAGGGAAAGCTTCAAACAAATGAGCTGTTTCTTATTTAAAAACTCCCAGTAGATGCAAGAACACATGAACACTATATGTCCAAAAGCACAACTGATCTTCCTACAAGTTTCCAGTACAATTAGGGAGGTGAAGGGCTGAAGTGAGATTATCTGGATCACAAAAGCCACTCCACATCCCAAAAATATTGGGATCATTGAGATGAAAAATATAGATATGATCCAGTCCAGAG
This sequence comes from Hoplias malabaricus, assembly GCF_029633855.1. NCBI lineage: Eukaryota > Metazoa > Chordata > Actinopteri > Characiformes > Erythrinidae > Hoplias > Hoplias malabaricus. Next base: position 69,459,980 of record NC_089800.1, read on the forward strand.
AATATTCCGCTGCAAATCCAATGCTCGTGACCTTTATACCCCTTTAGCCCACACTGTCCATTGGACAGGGTGACCTAAGGCTCATGTGCAAACAGCAATCCTAATTGTAAGTTTGCAGGAAAAGATTCAGTGTAAATTGTGTTCTAATAATGCTGATTCAGTACTAAAGTTTGACATAAGTGCGGTCTCTACCTCAAACCTACCTCATGAACATTTCTCCTAACCACAGGGACCTTGACCTGAAATAACCTCTCCAAATCTACAAAAAGCACTTCCTGAATCTGCTGCCCCACCTGTGTGTTTGTTTCCTGTATACACATACCTTGAGACTGTGCTGAATATACAACTAGGGCGTTGAAAAACGTTTTAGATAAGTTCATGAGGGTATTGCTTTTCAGCCCTGTTTTGCAGGTGGGCGTTTTCCTGGTCAAACAAATCCACTTTAGCTTAGAAGGGTTATGTTAATTAGCTGATTAATTGGATCATGTGCGTTGGGAGAGGAGTAGACACCAAAATGTGCAGGGGGTTCCCCACCACCAGGGATGAGTGTTATAAATGAGTCCAAAATATGAAAAACGTTTTTTTTTTTTAAAAAGTGTTGAAATTATTAGCATGCTCACATGTAACAATATAAATATATCACACACAAGGTCTACTTCCATTTACTTCCATTTCCGACTATTTTAACTACAGCATGTGAATGAATCTTGTGTCTATACAGGTCTGCTATGATACTGGGTCTACAACTGTATCTGAGCTGCACTGTTTTGGATCATTAGGGCAAAGATACAGTAGACAAAAATGAAAGAAACACTGAGCCTTAGGACAAACGGAAAAAGAAAGACAAAAGAAAAGCCTGAAAAAGTACTTACTTCCATTATCAGACTCCTCGCTGGTGCTGGGCACTCGGTTTCGCTTCATGGTCAGCTCCCCAACGCCTCAGCAATCTGCACACAGCAGTTTTCATTTTAAACCAAAACACACTGCACAGATGGTCTCGGACATTAGCTAATGGCCACACCGGGCGTTTGACTCCAATCAAGCTGCTCTCAGTAGAGCCTAGTGATATTAACATGAAGAGGTACAAGAAAATCAGACAGCTGCCCGTTTCACATCTGCTATGATGGGCCATACTGGACAAAACAGGACATGAGCTGATAAAATCAGTCAATGGATCATAACTAGATTTAGAAATGCCTTTGCCAACCATTCAATCAATATATACTTACATAAGGGCTAATATGCAGATTTGTTATTAAAATGTGATTTATTATGCCATACTGTAGGTGTATCCAGGACAATATTGACATGCTCTAACTCAAACACACACAAATCAAACAAAATTTTATGACCTCCACTGACCATACATAAGCACTTTGTAGTTCTACAATTACAGAGTGTATTCCACTTGTTGCTCTGCATACGTTGTTTGCACACTTTCACCCTGTTTATATGAGCAGTTATGATTTTGGTGGTGAACCATTGTCAGTGCTACAGTGACACTGATATGGTTGTGCTGGTACAAGTGAATCAGGCACAGCAGAGCAACTAGAGTTTCTGTCTCACTGCTGGACTAGGAATAGTCCACCAACCAAAAATATACGGATAACAGTGTCCTGTGTCCACTGATGGAGGACAAGCAACACAAAACATGCAGCAACAGATGAGCTGCTGTCTATGACTTTACATCTACAAGGTAGACCAACGAGGAACGTGTGAAAATGAATAGACACAGTGTCTACAAACTCAAGCAGCACTGCTGTGTCTTAGACTCTCCTACCAGGACAACACAAACACTATCTCACCACCATGTTAGTATGCATATGTTAGAGTAAGTCATTAATGTTTCAGGAAATTTACTGCCTACATCTTGGTTTACTGTGATCTTTTGAAGGCATCCGAATGATGTTAAAAGCATCACTGTGACGATGAGTCCGTCGTCACTTAAGTAAACAAATCTAAACAACAAAAAACTAAGCTATTCAAAACATGGGAAAATACTTATAAACTCCGCCGTGTATTTTCACACTGAAGACATATTTATATTAATCAATTCACTCAAGATAAATATGTGCATAAATTAAAACTCTATAATACATTAGAAGCTAAAAATTAAAGAAACAAATCGAAAACCCAAGAGACTTTCTACAGAAAGTACGTGTTACATAAAAAGGAGAGAGAGATAATTACTAAAAACAGAAACACGCTCTCTCAGGTTCAATCTCAAACGGTTCTCTGCTCCCTGCGTAGTGCACCAAGTAGGTGATGCGAAAGCAACTCCTGGACCAAAACGGCGCTACTGGTCCAGTACGGAACTGAACACTAGTGACTGAATGTCTAACCGCTATTTGTTAGCCATAATTTGCGGTGTTTGTCTACTGGCGGCAGTATTTTAACTCCTTCGCGGTGAACTACGTAGGGAGTAGGGTGTAGGCAGCAAGGGGCCAATTGAGTTTCTCTATATAGCCACGCCCCCTTCGACACGGCAGAGCAGGCTGTTACTGTGCCTGTGCAAAATTAAAATTCTAATGTTTTTCCGATATATAAATGTGTTTTATAGCATTCGTAACAAAGCTCTGAGCTGATTTATAACAGAGCTGTAGTTCTGACCAGCTTCTGGGGAGCAAGTTCCACCTAATCTCAAACCGAACTGTCGATGAAGTCGCCTACTGTTTTCTGGTAAACAACCTGTCTTAAAAGTGAAGTGGGCGAATGTAATTAACAGCGTTAATATTCTACAGCGCGGTTTCGGTATATAAAACAGCCGCTGTGTACAGAGTGAGGTTAATGTGTTTGGAAGAGCCACAACATTAAAAATCAAACTAGCAGTTAATTCACTTACACACAAACGCTACGTATGCAGGCCAGACAATGTTTATGTGAGTGCCGCGAACGTCAGAAAAGTTCCTGTCGAATCGTGCAAGAATATGGAATGCTAAATTGCCTTCTTCGTCAGGTTCATACTGGAATTTCCCGCTCCACCTTAAATGGTGCAGCCCCAGAATTCAACTGCTGCACCATTTAAGGTGGACCGGAAAATTCGAGAAAGAAGCTGCGAATAAGAATGCAATTTCAAGTATTATCCCTCAAAACATGCATTACTGAGTGAGAGAGTGCATTTGATAACATGGGGAAGATCATAACGCACATTTCTCCACAGCACCTATATATTATTTGTTTATTTATGTATTTATTTATTTATTTACTCCCCTACCCCCCTGAACTTAATCTTTTGGCGCCATTTTAATGACGTACTGCGTTTCCAGCCCATGGCCCGTCTCGGTTCGGCTTCAAAAAACGCTAAACTGCAAATGGTATATAGAGAAAATTAAGATAATATAGAGGCGAGCAGGCCGCGTCCACAGTAAACAGCGGGAATGACGAGCTGAAGCGCGGTTCGATATCGTTACCTCCTCCGGCCGTGGCGCTGCTGGAGCTCCGGCGCTGCTCTTCTCTCTGCGGCTTTAAAACCAACAGCGCTGCGGCTCCTCACAGTTTGAGTTCGGGCGGCACGGCGGAAGACCGTCGCCTCCCCACCCCGAGCACACTCTCAAAACACACGCACACACTCTCATACACACTCCAAAAACACACACACAAGTTACGTACGCATGTGTTGTGGCGTTGTTGGCTGCATTAACGTTTACGCTGCCACAAGAGGGCGCCAGTAACTAAATCGTTTTTTTTTTTGGAAAATATATTAATAATTATAAATATACGAAACGCAACATAATTATTCCTTTTTTTAGTGTCGTCTTATTACGAAATATCGCGCTAGACACTCACCCACACACACATATGTAGATGCACAATATAAGAGAGGGTGGGGGAAAGTTGCAGAGAAAACATGCCTTAAAATGTGTTGTACATGTTGCCTGCACTAAATCAGTGCTGTAACAAGAGGGCGCCAATAACTAACTACCACACACACACACACACACACACACACACAACTTATAAGGAGCGCTTTTCGGACTTAATATAAAAAATCAAAGCCAATCCAAAGGGAGCTCTTTTGCATAATAAAGGCACAATAATAATATTAATAATAATAATAAATTACATAACATCACATAATTAGAAGGGTGAACATCAGGGAAAAAAAAGATATGGATATTTTATTAGACGTTACTACCATTGGCCAGTGACATGAACAGTATCAGACTAAATGAATGTCACCAAAGATACCCTATTAATTGTAAAGGATAAAGTGAGGTTGGAAAATGTAGAAACGCATAAGGAACTCTTGTAAAACAATCCCACATAAACAAGTGGAGCTCAGGGATAAAAATGAAGGGACATTAAAATACAAGGCCTTTAACAATAATAATAAATAAATAAATAAATATGCAGGCAACATGATTTTCGTTTCTTAGTATTCTGTCAAAATATTAAATATTTCCGCTAAGTACACATTTATTGGAGAATATGCCAAAAAGTGTTTTTTAAAACGATTCTGTCGTTGCTGCCTGCAGTATCGCTCAAGGCCACTAGAGGCGTCATAATTCAGTAAAATAATACAATGTTCACTGTTTTCATAGTGTTGTCATATATTTGTGCTGCTCTAAGAATATAACGTGAATTTATGAGGAAAACTACACGGAAAAAATAGCGAGTGCATTAAACTGAAAAAGGGCGTTGCGTCATTGCTCCCTTTATTTACCCTGCCCTGCCACTAGACGGCGCTTACTTAATAAATAAATGACGCTCTACACAAACATTATTTCCATTGTGCTGTTTTATTACTGAATATTTGTGGGAAAACGTATACACAAAAACCCGAGGGTGTATAAAAATTCAAGTAAATAAACCCCTGTGAGTGGTGATCACTGAGGGACAGCTGATAGGAAAGCTCGTATTACAAGATTGGTATTTCTAACATGAACAGGAGAATGTGTTGCAGTTCAGTTTTTTGAGTTTTACATATCACACACATTTAGCAGATTTTCAGTGTAAGCATTACATGCAGCTTCTTGTTTTCTTCATGAATACAAACATTGAAATAATTACTGATAACTATCTTTAATAGTGATAGACTACACAATGTTGCGCATGTTGGATGAACAGATGTCTACAAATGTATGTAGTTTTGAAACATAATTTTTTATTTGAATGTAGAGATTAAATTTGATCAGTATTATTACTTTGTTATTTAGTTAACTTAAGTTAACAAGTTAATACGTTATTTTGTCATAAACAATTTCCTAAATATATAAAATATTTCCTAAAAATCCAGCATTTCTAAATGGAACAATTCCATGAACAGACATTTGATGTCTTCCTTACTATCCATAATTTTGAAAATATTTCTAAACACATTGTTGTGCATGTTCTGTGAGTGTGAGTTCAAACGTCTGACTGGTACGATTGTGCATATGTGAGAGAAGAATAGCTGTGGTGTGTCAACATGCATGGCTTTGTAATTTAAACAGATTAATACAATATATAAGGAATAACAACATCCACTAGCATTCTGGATCAAAACAGAGCAGGACTGAGGGGCAATCATAAAAATGAATGAATCAAGCTTTGGATTTCAAAGACGTTGCAGCAGGACGTGGAAAATAAAGTAAAATCAACTGTACACATCTTTCCTGAACTTATGGGCCAAAGGTACATCATATAGCATAAAACAGCAGTAATAGTGAAAGGAGTTGGGGGTGGGATGACAAACAGTTGTCATTGTCAGAAAATTGATGGTTATGAAAGGCTATTCAGAAAAGAGCATGGTTCTTCATAGAACCACAGAAACACCAAAAATTCTTACATGATTCCTCTTCAGGTTGGTGGAAAATGTAATAATAAATCAACTATAAAAATCTATAAAATTTAAATAGTTCTATGTAGCCTCAAAAGGCTTCTCCTATTGTTACAACCAGAACCTTTTTTGGTGCTATATAGAAACCCTTTCATTTTGTCATGATGAATACTATTTCATTTTGTGTTTGTGGTTTTATTCAGATGCATTGTCTTCCCTCAAGAATCCGTTAAGCACCATGTTTTTTTAAAGGGTGTAGTTTTACTGAACCTTGTGTTTGTAGATCCAGGCCCAGGCCTGGATGCTCAGTGTTCAAAACAGTTTAGTAAATGTAACATACGTTTTGCACCTGGTGATTCTCTGATGAGATGAATTCGCTGTTTCAGTAGAGAGAGCACAGCTGCATTTCAGCCTTAATCCAACACAGTCACCTATAATATTTTGATACTAACAGCTAAAACCCTGAAGACTTGTGTTTTTTGGTGTGGATATTGTGGAAGTGTCGAATGCTGTGGCCCTTAACTGATGACTTTTTGCATCAGGGAAAAATCACTTTATCAAACTCCCACCTTAAGTGTTTTTTAGTGACTCCCAAGTGTGTAAAAATGCATTGTGACCTTAACGTTCAATTGCACAGATTTTGGAATATAATGATATGTAATCACAGAGGCTGTATTAAATAGTGCACTATATGGATCAAGAACTAATGGCACTGGGTGTCCAAGCAGGAGTCATAGAGCCTCGGTGTGCATGCCTGTGTTTGTGAGGTCATTTGAAAGCCAGAATAGCGTCATAGGATTTCCCTGTCCTGCACAGCTGCACGTCAGTGAAGCCGGAGGCTGTGAGCATGTGTGTGTATCGTGAGGGTGGCAGCTCTTTCCCCTCTGTCTGAACCAACATGTTCAGAGAGAAGATCTGAGCCATGATTGGACCCCTGTGATTTTCAAACAGCAATGCTTCCACCAGCAGAACACCTCCACCTACAAAGACAGAAGGAGAGAAACATACAAAATGAGTGAGAGAGAGAGAGAGAGAGAGAGAGAGAGAATAAGAAAGATAGAAGAAAGATCATTTGAGCAGGAACAGGGAGAGAGAAAATACAAAAATTATTTGACAGGTTTATACATGGTAATATGTGCCTGAAGCAGTGAAAAAAAATGTGGGCAAAAAAGTCAGGGAGAAAGAGAGACATGAATGATAATTTAATGAATTTTCAAAAAGGCACACAAGTTTCCCTCACTATGTAAAATGTAGTCAATCTGCAGAAATGTTTAGTGTCTGAAATATGCTTCTTTAATTTAGCAACTGAAGCAATGAAAAATGGAAGCTCATATTCCATCAATTACCATCATGCTATTTACATGTCTAAGTCATCACACAATCACTTCAAATTACGTGAAGTCTAATAAACTTAGTTATGTTTGTTTATTTATTTACGTATTTATTTATTTATTAAATGTCACAAAACACAATGCAGACATGTACCATTCTCCTGGCAACCACCAATCCCAGACTTGTTCATCGAAGCAGTGTTATTCGTCACTCCACAGAACACGTCTCCACTGCTCTAGAGGCCAGTGGCGGCTTGCTTTACACCACTGCATCCGACACTTTGCATTGCGCTTGAAGGTATAAGGCTTGGATGCTGCTGCTCAGTCATAGAAATCCATACCATGAAGCTCTCTATGCACTGTTCTGGAGTTAATCTGAAGTCCACAAGAAGTTGAGGTCTGTAACGACTGACTCTACAGAAAGTTGGTGACCTCTCCGCACTATGTGCCTCAGCATCCGCTGACCCTGCTCTGTCATATTAGATGGCCTACCATTTCATGGCTGAGTTGCTGTCATTCCCAATCGCTTCCACTTGTTATAATACCACTGACATTTGACTGTGGAATATTAAGTAGGAAATTTCATAACTGGACTTATTGCACAGGTGGCATCCTATCACAGTACTATGCTGAATTCACAAAGCTCCTAAAAGCGACCCATTCTTTCATAAATGTTTGTAGAAGCAGTCTGCATGCCTAGGAAGCAATTAGCTTTCAATATTCTCAAAATTAACCTTGTAGCTAAAGTAAAATATAATGAAGGAAATTTCAGGCTCCAAACAAGCTGAATTTAGTACACTACAATTAGTGTATGGGAGAAAGCTTTATTTTTAAGATGTGAAAAGGCAAAAATGACTGAAATTAATGTAAAGGATGATCTGATGGCAAACACATTAATAATTAATATATAATAATTAATTCATTCATTCATTGTAACCACTTACTGAGTTCAGGGTCCAGAGCCTACCCAGAATCATTAGGCACAAGGCAGGAACACACCCTGGAGGGGGTGCAAGTCCAACGCACACTCACACCTATGAGTTTTTGGACCGTGGGGAGAAAAACGAGCACCCGGAGGAAAGCCAAGCAGAGAACTCCTCACACACAGTCACCCGGAGCGGGACTTGAACCCACAACCTCCAGATCCCTGGAGCTGTGTGACTGCGACACTACCTGCTGCACCACCGTGCCATACACACCCATTGCATTTTAGTGTCTGGTCTCACCTGGCTGACAGGCTGCATGAATTTTCTTCAGCAGTGTCACACATTTCTCCTCCTTCCAGTCATGGATAATCCTTGCTAGGACATACAGATCAGCAGCAGGAAGGTCTTCTTCAAAAAAGTCCCCTTATACATACACACAACCACACACATTCATGTAATAATTTCTTTAAAAGGAGCCCAGAAACATGCTACAAGCTGTAGGGAAAATGTTCTTTAAATGGTATGAGAAAATAGACTGGCTATATTTTCAGAGTAAGAAATTTTTGTATCATTTTTGACATAATCTGAAAATGCTAGCCTTCCACTACATTGTATAACAAAATTCATGAGTAATAGGCCAATAGATATGCTCCAAAAACAAAAAAAAAGTTTTTAGATTCACGCTGAAAGTGGCAACAATTTTCTTCTCCTGTAGTAATAATAAAAGTTATAATAAACATATAGGGAGAAGAAAAAACTGTGATATTGGGGTACATGATGAAAAGCCAGAGATAAAATAAAATGTGTAAGAGAAATTGTTGGTTTAAAAAGTAAAATTGTTTCAGAAAACAATGATATGTAGTTAAACCACCCAATTTATGTTACCACCTGATATAGGTTTTTCAATATTTCAATAATTTAAAATACATTTTAAATGCTTGAAATTATTTCCTAAGGCTAAATCTGATGCCACTGTATTCTAATATTTAAAAAAAACAAGAGTGTGCTACCTCAAGGCATAAAAGATCTACTTTAAACAATAAATAGAAAGGGTAAGAGATAACACTATGTATCTGGAAGAAAAAGAGAGAAATAAGGTAGTTAGGTTTGTTTAATACATTGTGGATATTCCTATTTAACCGCATTTTGTTTTAATTAGGCATGTCCCAACCTTAATATAATGCTATAATTCATATAGAAAAGGAATTATAAATCATTCATTACTTGTAAGTTTGTGATGCTTGACCACTACCCCACTGACCTTCCAGAAACTGAATGGTGTCATCACTTTGACTGAAGTGTTTCTGGGCAGTTTGGACCACTTTTGGCAGGTCCAAAACAGTGACTGTAGAGGCAGGGTAAGCTTTAGCTAACTCACGGGCCAAAGCTCCAGAACAGCCTGAGGACAGATTAGATATAAAAACAGGGAAGGGAGGCATTGTTATATAATCTTGTTTATAATATTTGTTATCACATATATTTCTATTGTTTTGTTAAACTATTGAAAAGCCTACCATTTTTTGCATTTTGCCATTCCGTACTGCCGCCCTCATACACTTTACTGAAACAAATGAAGCCACATTGACCACTAAACTTCCTGTATATTAATATAAAAGGCCTATTGTACACAAAGAAACAATATTTGTTTAATAGCTGAACAATCTGGCTTAATGAAACATCTCTAACAACTTAAATTCAGGTATTTTATATAAAAAAATATGGATTTAAAAAAAAACCAGTAAAGCACTCCACAAGGGGGTACTATTGATTCATCTATGACACTGTGTATCCCTAATATCAAATTTCACCATAAATTGTAAATTGCTTTGAGATCCACACTGCTTTCTGAACATGTCAGAAGTCTTTCCTTAAAGAAAATGACAGCATAATTTCATTGATCAATGCAGGGTTATGATTCATCACTGATTATCACTTTCAACCAATGATCCACATTTCATAATTGCTTCTATTTAGCCACTGTAAGATTGTTTTCTTCTGTTAAATGTGAAATTCATGTTTGTAATTAAAAACATATTTTTATATAAAATTCAGATGATCTTTCCTCACAGTCTAATGTGTCTAACCGGTCTAATGTGTTTACGAAGCCCCAGTGTCAGTAAATGCACAAAAAAACAAACTATCTCACTCCTGTGCTAGGTCTTCTCTCTCAGTACCTAACTAAAGGTACTAAATAGGTAAATAGATCAATAATACAAATCAGATGTAAATATACAATACTGAAGGTTAAAAAAATAAATCTTTATCTTATGCAAATGAAGTGAGGTTGAGAAAGAGCCCTGTTGCGAAAAACACTGTCTGACACTGGTATGAGGTATGAGCGCAAAACTGCAGAGTGCAAAGCTACATGGAGCTGGCTAACTATCGGCAACTCAAATGTAGTATTATGCAAACTACACTAGCCAGAACTAGAACCTCTGTCAAAGCGTCGGTTTTACATTCCCCTATGGTGGAGTAGCATAGAGACGTCTTGTTTTAGTTCTGTCATGAGACTTAAAAATGAAAAAACGAGTAAGGGTAGAAAAGCTAATTTCCATATTATGAGTTATCCTAAATACCTAAATCAGGTTTCAGGACATTCTCGATTATTTGAATAGTCATGCAATCTTTTGTTGAACCATTAAGAAAAAATATATGTTTCTGTTTGGGCACTCTCCATTTACAGAACTGCTCTTCACTGAAATGTATTATTAGCATTTTTTAACACTTTCAGTTGTATATTATGAAGTATACTGACATTAAAAATTGACATATTTTCAGTATTTTTTAAAATTAAATAAAATGTAAGCTTCTAAACATTTTTCACTGAAGATAATCTGAACAGTTATTTCCTTTAATCGTGGCTTTGAACACTTTTTAAGCATGAATAAGCTGCAAATAAATTGCTCAAATGCACAGCAGCAGTGTTTAGTGATTTAGAAAACAAAAGATAAGGTCCATTTCTCATAGGATTCACTGTGGATAAATGCCGAAGTTTGCACAGTCACAACAAAATAGCCATAAGCAATGTAGTATGTCATTCACTACTAATCTGAATAAGGGTGTCACAGTTAATTAATTATAATCATACACAAGATAAGATGTAAAATATCCTATGCCAATCCATTAGAGCTTCACATACGGCCCACCCCACTCTCTTCCTACTGGCAGCCACACAATTTCAGTTGTTCAAATCCTACAGCCTACAACACCTCCATTAAAATGATTAATTGGACCATTACATATTGCTAAATGTGACTGATGTCAACTGTTTTATGCACATATTTGATTCAAAAATATAGGTTTTACTATTTAAAATAAGTTTATATTCTTACTGACATAAAAAGACAAAATTAATGTAATTCTTAACTCATGAGTATATCCCTAAGCCACTAACATTAGCAATTTACAGAACAATTGATAAAAAATATAAAATATAATAATAATTAATTTCTGCCACAATATCACAATGAAATACTGATGGACACAAACTACAGCTCTTTACTCCTACACACCGTTACACAGAAAATGCATTCAGAGAATATTTGAGTTACTGCCACTGTTATGTCCTGCAATATGCTGGTTTGTAACATGTGCCTATCATTATTAGAAGATATTACCTTTAAATTAAAATTAAATGAAAAGGGTCTAATTGTGGATGCTGTCAGCTGCCAGTTAGGCTAATTAAACCATAGACTGTAACATTTAGTATCACAACAGGGGAGGGTCTCTTGTGGTGACTGGGTTTCAGTTACCCTAGGATTATGTATGATTCATGAGCACCAACTACAAAAAATAGGTTAACAGAATTAATAAAATAGTCCTGTTAAAACATTAACATGTCAACTTTAACATATAAATATGTATAGTATAATGATTGAAAAAACTGGACAAAATAGTGTATTAATTTTTAAAAATATATATATTTTTAACATGGTATTCCTGTTTCACATTATAAATTATTTTATTTTGCACCCTTTTCTACTTTTAATTGCCGTTTTGTATTTATAAATGCACTATTAAGGACAGTTTCTCAATATCATGTACTCTGTGGAGTTAAAGGAGCAATCTGTAAGATATTTACTGTACTTGGTCATTAAATGTCCATAAATAAATCAATAAAATAAAATAAAAGTGCCCAGTCCGGAGTGAAGCTCCTGTGACCCCCTCCAAGGGCCTGCCTGTGATCCCTCCCTCTGGCCAATCATTTTACAGTCCAAACCCAACGCTGCCAAGTCTACAAACATAGTATCTTTCAGCCATGAAATGTGTAGAGAGTTACAAGACTCAAAAAGCCCCATTGGCCTTCTAAAAATCCAGACAAGAGACAGAGTAAAATGAGAGGAAATATCGGCCTTGTGATTGAAAGCTTGAGGCAGGTATAGAAGCAGCAACACTAGCTACAGAACAGAGCCAAAGCTGGCAAATTTTCTCCTGATCATGTAACATCAAATCATTTCTGAAAAGAATATATTAGTACAGACACCTATGTATAGATTAAAAAGAGTAAACAAAGAGAAATGAGTAAAGAAAGTGAGGCATAGCAACGTTTAAAAGGTGTTAGGACTGAAAATTGTAAATACACACAACAAATATAAGCGTAAGGTGGTTTAGAGAGTAAATTCTTGTAAACACAAGGAAAACGGCCGAGGACCTTTCCATTTTTGCATTTCACTTAAGTAGGTAAATGTTTAATGACATCACATACAATTTGTTTGTGTGATTTAAACTGATGAACTAGAATAACAGTTGCTTCAAAAAGCTATAACGCTAGCTTCGGCTCTTCTCTTAAAGTGGAACAGAGAATTGAAGAAGCTGGCGATTAACGGCAATAAGACTTGTAAAGGGAGACATGTAAGGTGGAACGAAATGTTTGACTATTAAAATTGTGAATAAGAAGCAAAGATCTGCATCCTAAATGACATTTATAATAGAAGGGAAAATCGATAAGTAACCCTAGCCTTGTCTAGTCTAAAATATTTAAGGTGGATTTGGCCAGTAAAGGCTGGTAAATGCAGGGAAATGGCGGCCGCTCATTTCACTTTATTGTCTTCTTCTTGCATAGGTAGATGTTTTAATGAAATGATGAACACTTTTCTGTGTAAATATTTTGATTATGGCACATTCTTCTTAGCTATGATGGTCCAATGTTCTTAAACTCGTTTAAACTTGTTTGTTCATTCGGTTGTCCTCAAACTGGCAACCTGGTCTAGCTTTATGTCTGAGGAAGAGGGGGAAGAGGAAAACGGCACTCTCCACTGTTTTCAAAACTGAATTAAACAAACCGGATTCCAAAAAAGTTGGAACACTAAACAAATTGTGAATAAAAACTGAATGCAATGATGTGGAGATGACAAATGTCAATATTTTATTCGTAATAGAACATAGATGACAGATCAAAAGTTTAATCTGAGTAAATGTAACATTATAAAAGAAAAATATGTTGATTCAAAATTTCACAGTGTCAACAAATCCCAAAAAAGTTGGGACAAGTAGCAATAAGTGGCTGGAAAAAAAGAAATTGAGTATATAACGAACAGCTGGAAGACCAATTAAGACTAATTAGGTCAATTGACAACATGATTGGGTATAAAAAGAGCTTCTCGGAGTGTCAGTGTCTTTCTGAAGCCAAGATGGTAAGAGGATCACCAATTCCACCATTGTTGCGCAGAAGAATAGGGCATCAATACCAGAATGGTTTAACCCAGCATAAAATAGCAAAGATTTTTAAGTTTGATCTGTGATTTATGTTCTATCCTGAATATAATATTAGATGTTGGCACCTCCACATCATTGCATTCAGTTTTTATTCACAATGTGTTTAGTGTTTAGTCCAACTTTTTTGGAATCCGGTTTGTAGATCCAATTTTAAACAATTGGCGTCAGTATTACACATTGCTCCTTTAAACTACATTATTATTTATTTTATGAAAAACAGAAAAGTTGAAAGTAATGCCACCACACACCTCCAACATCTACAATGGACTTAAAGCTGGACAGGTCAAAGGCAGTTACGATGTCATGGCCATCAATGACCCACGTACAGTTCATCAGTCCCATAAACTTCAGCATCTCTTCCTCTGACCTGAAAAAAATGAGTTTTAGATTGGCACAGTAGAAAACTGAGAGTCATGCTCACAGTTTTTGCCATCTGTTAAACAGTGTTATTATATTATATTATTTTTATTGGGTGAGCCGGTTTTAGGGCTGGAAAATACAGAGGCTGATACTTAAAACTATACTCTTTTACTGAATTCTGATCAAATGCTAAAGTTTGCTGTGCCAGATTACCAGGCATTTGTAATTGTGTTGGTATGTAAACAGTCATCTACAGGCAGTTCATCAGCTAAATTATTGTTATTAATGAAAAATAAAAATGCATAAATGTAAAAACAATTAATCTTTCATGTATAGTATTTGACAGTTTTCTTTTGTTATCATTAATTGGCCTCTGTATATACCAGCAGTCACACACAAACTACTTAAAATGGCTCATTTGTTTGTATTTGTAGCTTCATACACATATACATACACAGTGGGAGTAGAGATGGGTAAGCACTATGACCTCAAATTTTCTGTCTCAATGCACAAACCCACAAGGAAAGGGACACACTCACCCTCCTACAATAACACACAAGCGTACACACACACGCACACAATGATGGCAGCCTGTCAACAAGACTCAAATCTAAGCCCCTAATTTCCTCAGTACAAAATCTATGACCCAGAAACTGTCACGAAACATCACATCACTGTGGTTAAAAGACAAAATAATTAAATAACACACTTCGCCTGATTGATCCTGCTATCGCCACTGTGTGAACTGGGGAGGTTTTCAATGAAATCCTCAGCAAAAGAGATTTAAAAACACAATAAAATTAAATTAAATTTAAAAGCCTCCAACTGTTTTATTAAACTGCTTAATGCAATAATCCTTTTAGGAAACTGAACTTTTACCAGACATTACCATTGCATAGCATTATTATCAATTATTATGATTTTCCACAAGTCTGTTAGCAGAAAATCTAACTGCCTCTATAAGAACAAATTCATATCACCTGTGTCTAGCTTTTGAGACCTGAACTCACCTGTAGATTGCAGAGAAAATGTCTTCTGATGAGAAACCAAAGGTTTTTTCATTTTGATTCTTTCCTTCCCTGAAAATTCAAAATATAACTTATGTCAACATGCATTTTACACAAAAATAAACAATTTATAACAGCATCTGTTGCATTTTCATGTTACCAATATATAATCAGATGCAATGTGTTAGTGAAAGCCCAGGCCCAAAATTCACATCGAGTATGCCTTACCTGACAGCATCCACCATATTGTTCCAGAGTGGGTAGATGGTCTGAGACTGGTAGATGATCATGTCATGAAGTGATTTAGGGCTGGCCTTGGCAAGATATAGGTTAGCAACATCAGTACTGCTGTAATAAGCTTGAGGAGAGAAGACACACAAGACCATAAAATATACTAGATTTTATAAAAGACTAAAATATAAAAGAATAAAATATTTACCAAGTAGATCTTAATGAGAAGCTCAAAAAATTGTCTTTTCATTAAATATGCAGGGGCCACTCCTGCATTATTAATAAAGACTATTAGGGAGCAAAAGAGACTGATCTAAATTTAAATCCCCTAATTGGAGCCAACTGTGTAGTATGAAAATGAAGAATATTTTCAGATTTTAAACAATAAAGAAGTTCTCAGGCTGGTATTTATTTCAGATCTGGATCCATTTCACTTCTCAGCACAAGAAACCGATGACAAAGATATGACTAACTTGCCATGAACACCACACAGTGTAAAGGAAAAGGTAATCAGGAAAATTATTTTAGCATTCTAGTAAGTTTACCTGTCCTGAAATTTAGCTCCACCCACAGTAAAGTCATCTGTCATAGCTCCATCTATAGTAAACTCAGCTGCCTGAGCACTAACACCACCCACCATAAACTCAACTATCCTAAGAGCAAGCTCCAGCCAAAGAAAATTTTGTGGAGTGTTGGCTCCACCCACAGTAAAATCACCTGTGCCCTCTGTAAGCTCCACCTCCAGGATCTCAATGCCCACCAGAACGTCAAGGAGTCGTTCCATGCCATCTTCACTGGTGCTGAGCTCCAGCGCAACCTCAGCTGCACTCAGGGGCTTCTGGGAATGCAGGAGCAGGTCAAACACACCCAGCTCACATGCTGAAAAAATCACCTGAAGAGGGGAACAATAATAAATTACTTAAAAGCTTAGGGTACAACATGAACGTGGACAAAAGTATTGGGACACACCTCCAAATCATTGAATGCAGGAGTTTCATTCAGTCCCATTGCCACAGTTGTTTAATGTCAAGCATCTATTCTCACTGAAAACCTCACTGAATTAAAGCATTGTGCTGTAGTATGATGCCACTGTTCCAACAAGTCGGTTTGTGAAATATTTTCCATACTAGATATTCCATGATCAACTGTGAATGGTATTACTGAAAAGAAAGCATTTAGGAACCACAGCAATTCAGCCACAATGTTGCAGACCATGTAAATTTGCAGAATGGTGTCACAAGTGCTGAGGTACACAGTCAGTAAAAAGTCAACAGCTCTCTACTGACTCAACAGCTGCCAATTTCCAAACCTGCTGTAACAGCTGCAAAGGAGAAATCAACCCCATATTAATGCTTGTGCCATTTAGAATGGGTGCTAAAAAAGCTCCTGTATGTGTAATGTGTATGTGTCGCAATATTGTTGTCCCTACAGTGTAACTACAACTAAATCTCAGTCGTGCAATTGGGAGGTTTGTTCATTAAGGCCATTGGGTGACACACCACCAAAAGGGAGGAATTGTTTTTCACTCTCAGTCCACCACAGTATTAACCCACAGTTGTTTATTATTATATTGTCCCACATCTTAGTATCATAGTCCAAATAGATTTATGTTTTGTACAGTCCTGCCTCTGAGTACCACAGCCCCTGACACCACTCATAGACTCTCACATAAATGCTCCTTATTTTGGAGCTGCAGGGCCTTCTGTTAATTCCCTAAAGGGGTCTGGGACGGCTTTAGCCAACTTTCTCTCATACACAACATGAGGCATGTTCCAAATGCCCCTCTACTTAATCACTACACAATGAAGTATATAGTGAATAGGGCACCGATTAATTTCAGGCATAACCCTGCACGGATAATTGGAGTAGCCAGTCATGTAGAAAGAGCAGCTAAGAAACTCCTGCTCCTAATATACAATGTCATCTGAAGACTGAAGAGTTAAAAATGTATAGAATTGTATATGAGTACTGACTGGTCTCTCTTTAAATTACTTGTGAGGATGACTAAATGAGAATTTTATTGATTGTTCAGATACTGTAAAGACAATGTAACTTTATTAAAAGAAGACCCTTATAATTAGGTCCTTGATATAGATATCCAAAAATACTATACAGTATGCAGATAAAGAAAATGATTTATGTTTTAAGTTTGGATCTAGTAGTTATTGATTGTATTTCTACATGATGTGACCACAGAAATAAAACTTAGCATGTTAGATGACAGTGACAGTGATTCATTTATATAATGCAATGTGCCAGTTGTCTAGATGGGCTAGCTCCTAATTTACCCAATGAACAAGCCGTCATCTCAACTATTGCTCCTTTGAAAGATTTGGCAGAGGTCACCCCTGTCGCAATTAGATATTTTCTCCCAGTCTATAGTATCAGTAACTACGTAAATATGAAAATGTTGGTTATTGCTTAAATGGATCCTTTAGACTAGCAATACACTTTTAAAACAAAGCTGTTTGTGTGCTGCTTCAGTGTGCAGTCTGTTTGCTTCATGTATTCATGACTGGCACAAACCCAAATGACTCAGGACATGCAAGGAAACACTGAGACACAGCTATATGAAGGAGCATCATTCTACCACCCCATGAGTCAAATAAACTTACTGACCTCTCAAAATTTACCCTGAAATGCATGAGATATTCTTAATGCGATGGACATAGACTAACCTTGGACACTCTGAAGCCATTGAAATACTCCAGAAGTTTGAAAGGATAGTCCAGTTCACTTTGAGACAGATGCTCCGCCATCATGTAAAATATTTCCTCTGGATTCAACAAGAAACATGATTAAACATTATCAAAATGTGAGTTTCTGCAGTTGACACAATGCTATCCATTCCGTAAAAACAAATATTCACAGCTCAAAAAAGTAATCTAACCTGTAATAATAGTTCTGAAGTTATGAATTTTATAATTTACTGTGTAAAATGAGAGATGTAGTGATGACTCATGCCAAAACAAACCAGCATCCCCATAAGAGGCTTTTTGTGGAATCAAATATATATAAATAATTGCTTTTGTAGGATTGATTAAAAAAAATTTAATTGGTATTCTTACTGCAATTGTTGCATGACTAACAAAAATATACTTCTAAATTTGGTAACCATTTGGCAGCTAGAATTGACTGAGAGCTTGTCTAGGATATATTTACTCCATAAGCGAACACTATAGACAATAACATTTCAAGTATTACTACATTACCATTATACACATCATATATACACCCCAGGTCAGGCATTGCCAATTAAGGCTTTTTTGACAGACACAGTAATACAAAAATCTGCACAGCCATTGCACATCAAAATATTAAAGGCAAATCTTTGCAGCGACTTAGACCAAAGTGTTTCAGTGAGTTACATAATGCCATTTGAGATAACTGGACATAGGTCTGCACACAGGAAAAAAACCCTGTTGCATAACCAATGAAATCTAAATGTGGCAGATGTGACAAAATTACTCTGGTTTTATTAAAAAAATGAATTTGAGGTGCCAATCGCCTTATATTCCCCAGACTGAACTGTACATTGTTTTGTATTACCATGTCTCACTAATGTCTGATGAGATCTCTGAAGGCATTCACCTGAATGACTGACAGCTCCTACCAAAATAAATGATTTCTTTACACCTTCTTATATTCCTTTACAAGCATAAATTCGTGCTATTTAACGATGCATAACTGAAAAAATACTATGTCTTAATTACAGTTTTCTATCAAATAAAACAAATTGGTTTGTTGCAATTTAATAATAATGGAATTGGTTTCTTATTCAGCAGCATCATAACTCCTATTTTCCGTTCCACCTTAAATGTGCAGTAGTGACATTCAGCTGCTCGAGGCCCCGGATACTAGCAGCAGTACAATTTAAGGTGGAACTAGAAATTAGGAAAAACAAGCCAACTTCAGCTCCATTGGTATTTAGCTGTACTTACCAAAACACAAAACACTCAGCGCTGTCGCTAATCCCGTTTTCACGACAAAAGCCCAAAAAAAATACTGTTTTAGACGCTTACCAGGTGAATACTATGAACCAGAGCTGTTCTGAAATATCAAATAAACTGACAGCTCGTCGCAGCTCCTGTCGTGCTCTCCTGCTTTGAGCGGTTGAAGTTGAACTTGCAGTCTTGTAGTTTCATCGCAAGATGGCGCCCGAACACAAGCAGTACTTATTCGGTGTAGCGTCAAAAGTCGTGAGTGCTAAATGTTGTTTTGTGATTCTTACGAGATATCGCGTCTAACAGTCAGCATTGAAATTTGAAGGTGAGCCGTATTTTAAATGTTGATCATTTTTATATTTATCTTCATTAAAATACGTTTTTAAAAACTCATAAACCACTCGTAATATTTAAGCATTGTTCACAAATGTACGGTATTATGATAAAATATGTAAATAATGTATTTAATTACTTTTACTTATTTCTTTATGTTCTAAATATAGTGTATGTGTTATTACATTATATGTATTTTTTCAGGTATTTTAGTCAACAATCCACAAATGTTTAATTACAACCAAACATTTTATCATCTGGGCGGCACGGTGGCGCAGCAGGTAGTGTCGCAGTCACACAGCTCCAGGGGCCTGGAGGTTGTGGGTTCGATTCCCGCTCCGGGTGACTGTCTGTGAGGAGTTTGTGTGTTCTCCCCGTGTCCGCGTGGGTTTCCTCCGGGTGCTCCGGTTTCCTCCCACAGTCCAAAAACACACGTTGCAGGTGGATTGGCGACTCGAAAGTGTCCGTAGGTGTGAGTGAATGTGTGTGTGTCTGTGTTGCCCTGTGAAGGACTGGCGCCCCCTCCAGGGTGTATTCCCGCCTTGCGCCCGATGATTCCAGGTAGGCTCTGGACCCCCCGCGACCCTAAATTGGATAAGCGGTTACAGATAATGGATTTTATCATCTGAACATCACTTATTTATGTACAGGGGTTACACAATGAAACTGAAACACCTGTCATTTTAGTGTGGGAGGTTTCATGGCTAAACTGGAGCAGCCTGGTGGCCAATCTTCATTAATTGCACATTGCACCAGTAAGACCATGTGCATCCAATGGTTCAAACATTGTATCCTGAAGGCGGTGCCGTGTATCAGGACGACAATGCACCAATACACACAGCAAGACTGGTGAAAGATTGGTTTGATGAACATGAAAGTGAAGTTGAACATCTCCCATGGCCTGCACAGTCACCAGATCTAAATATTATTGAGCCACTTTGGGGTGTTTTGGAGGAGTGAGTCAGGAAACGTTTTCCTCCACCAGCATCACGTAGTGACCTGGCCACTATCCTGCAAGAAGAATGGCTTAAAATCCCTCTGACCACTGTGCAGGACTTGTATATGTCATTGCCAAGATGAATTCACGCAGTATTAACCACAAAAGGAGGCCCTACACCATACTAATAAATTATTGTGGTCTAAAACCAGATGTTTCTGTTTCATTGTCCAACCCCTGTACAAGTAACATATTCAAAATTTTTAAAACCTTTAAACCAGAGCATTTTGAAATACCTGAGTATTATCCACATTTTTTCACTTACTTGTTCCTCTCTGTTGGTCCTGCTCCTGTTCTGCTTCGTTTTTGCTTACAAATTACACCTCTCATTTGAAGCATTTATTTATTTCAGAATTAAACAATCCAAAAATAGAAGAAGGGAGACATATAAACATGATTATAAATGTTGGATGTTTCAAGTTTTTCCACCCTAGTGCAAAATATGAATCCATATTTTATGGATTTCTTTTTGGGCTCTAGACATGTTAGATAACACATTGAAATGTGTTAATACATATATATTTGTCATGTTAATATATAAAGTTTGTGTATTGCATGTATAAATGTATTTTTTTGGCTCTTCCTTAAAAGCGATATTACTGTCATCTTTTCCCCTGTCTGATGTGGTAGGCTCAGCGTGGTCTTATAAAACCGTTCAGCTCATTATGACGTGAATAATTCAGACGAAAAGAAGGGACTATTTTCTCATAGGATTTAAGTTTCATGTGAAGTGATTCCTAACGCATATGAAGTTATGTCTGTATTTGAGACCTCTCGTTGTTGGAGACGATAAAATTATTTAAACATTACCATTAGGAAGCTGTGGCAGGGGCACTTTTGCTTCAAGCAAGGCAAAATTGTATGGTGTGTGTGGGTGTGGGGGTAAATTACTAATTTACCAAGACAATTATTAGCCCTAAAGTAGCATATCACCACGTTTTATTCCAAATCATTTTGGAACATTTCTATAGATCAATATTGACATGAAATTTTCACACAGTTTGAAGGACAGCTGCTCTGTTCAAATGATTTAAACTAAACATCCACAATTTTTTTTTAATTGAACAGTTACAGTGTATTGTATTTATATTTTTCTAAATTAAACTGCACATCTTGTATCTTCACAGCACAGACAATTGCCTTCAGATGACCCTAAAGATAAAAGTCTAAGGGGGTCAGATCGGGAGACCTTGGGGGCCATTCAACTGGCCCACAACGACCAATCCACTTTCCAGGAAACTGTTCATCTAGGAATGCTCTGACCTGACACCCATAATGTGGTGGTGCACCATCTTGCTGGAAAAGCTCAGGGAACAGGCCAGCTTCAGTGCATAAAGAGGGAAACACATCATCATGTAGCAATTTTGCATATCCAGTGGCCTTGAGGCTTCCATTGATGAATAATGGCCCCACTATCTTTGTACCCCATATACCACACCATACCATTAAGATGTGCATCACCTGAAACTATGGATACTGGAAGCCTGAGCTAGCATTTCTCCTGTGGTGTTGCTATCAGTGTGTGAGGAGTGGGAGAAGAGGGTTGAATTGACAATCCGACACAATGGGCAGCACTTTGAACACATTTTATAAGTGGTCAGAGACTTGTAAATAACTCATGAAAGAATAAACCATTGTTACCATTGTTTTTCTTGTGAAATTCCCAATAAGTTTGATGTGTCACATGACCCTCTTCCCATTGAAAAAACAAAAGTTGGATCCAAAATGGCCGAATTAAAAATGGCCGCCATGGTCACCACCCATCTTGAAAAGTTTCCCACCTCCCATATACTAATGTGCCACAAACAGGAAGTTAATATCACCAACCATTCCCATTTTATTAAGGTGTATCGGTAACCGCTTATCCAATTCAGGGTCGCGGTGGGTCCAGAGCCTACCTGGAATCATTGGGCACAAGGCAGGAATACACCCTGGAGGGGGCGCCAGTCCTTCACAGGGCAACACAGACACGAACACTTTTAAGTCGCCAATCCACTTACCGACGTGTGTTTTTGGACTGCGGGAGAAAACCGGAGCACCCGGAGGAAACCCACGCGGACATGGGGAGAATACACCAAACTCCTCACAGACAGTCACCCGGAGCGGGAATCGAACACACAACCTCCAGGCCTGGAGCTGTGTGACACTACCTGCTGCGCCACCGTGCCGCCAAAAATAGTTCACCATAGTTAAATTATTATGGTAAACTAAGTGCTAGCTGCTTCCCTCTCTTTGGATTTACAGAATTTAGCAAACACCGTGTGTCACTCAATTCAACCCAGAGACAGTTTCACCACAGTAGGATGTAGGATGCATACTTTTACATAGGTTTCCACTCAGCTCACAGAAAATACCTGAGATTATATTGACAGGGGTGTGACTTACAAGTTACTCATGGTTCTGTTCAGACTCAGCTTTGCCCTGCAGGTATTCACAAGTGTGTGAAAGGGCCTGTGGCTCCCTTTTGGGAACTGGGCCTTAGAATATTGATTTATAAAGGCAATTACCTGCTCTGCTCCCCTTCATGAGGCACTTAAAGCAAGTGTTGGAAGTTCTGGTACCCCATATCTTGACCTAGGGCTTCAATATAAATGGTGGCAGGAGAGTTGGTTTGTTCCCAGTCAGGAAATTACCTTCCTTGTACTGAAAATGAACGGTCTCATTCTTTGTCACCCTCTTCTCCTAATAGAACCTACCTATATAGATCTTGCCGTTTTGCGCTGAATGGGTTTCACTTTGTCACTGGCCCCTGTTGGCCTGTTATGAATGAAGAATATTTAGGGTTAGGTGCAATAGCCATCTATGCCAATTTCACCATCCCATGTGGGTGACACCTTCAGCATTTGTGATACTGGAAAACTGACTTGTGATGGAGGCAGAGTGTGTTTGAGGAAGGTGGGGATAATGAATGCGTCACTCAGTGGTTGGGGCACAGTGTTTGAAGGCAGGGCAATCAATGGCTTATGGCTATTGTTCTTTAACAACATGCAATTATTTCCACTGTGAGCAATTCATGTTCTGGGCCATGTGAACAACCGAGCTGAAGGGAGCAACTCGGAAGGAAAAGCTCTGTATGTTCTGTGTATGGGGTGTTGTCAGTAAGATCTGAGAGACATATGGAAGACTTGCTATCTCACACCATCTATTCTTCTTGCTCACAAACAGCAATGCACCATGTGTGAATGCATTTGGCAATGGGTCGCCCTTTTACATCTTTCCTTTTTAAGCCTCATATGGTGCTTTTCCAGCGCATGGTACCTATTTGACTCAGCTCGGCAAGCCTCGACACGCTTTTCAGCCCTGGTCCATTAGCACAGCTCCCCTGTGAAATGTAGCTGGTGACATCGCAAAATCCCATCTGTAATGGGAACAGGCTTTGGAAACTACAACAGTGGTGGTAACAAACTGTTTACTCATCATGTATTAGCATGTTGTTTAAGGGATCTTTTGTTTGTCTTTTTTGGGACAGAGTTTGTCTTTTTTTTTTTTTTTTTTTGACATTTACATTTATGGCATTTTCGCAGAAACTCTTATACAAAGCGACTTACAAGGTTACTGGTATTACAGGTAGGCCAACGCAGTGTTAGGGGTCTTGGCCAAGGACTCTTATTTGTGTAGCACAGAGTGTTTGCCCAGACCTGGAATCAAACACGTCTCTCAGATGGGAGCCATTGGTGTTACCACTGTACTGCACAAACTACGTTTTTATTCCTTGTTGCAAATCTGCCTCTTGCTGGAGTTTTTGTCAGCCACCAATGCAAGGAGCGTTTGAATATTTTCAAAAGACCACAGCACAGTTTTATGAGCTTTGATTTGGATAAAAACAAATGTGATCTCTGTGTAGAGATTGATAGATTTTACTAATGGTTTGTAGGCTGTTTCTTTGGCCAGATGGGGTTCTGGAGGATTTCACGTCACCTTTAGTCCTTACACGGCTCACTTGGAACCACATGCAAGCAAGTACTAAAACATTACCAGTTCCAAGTTCATGATTCGTCTAATAGAAAAGCAAAAAAAGCCAAGCGGATCCAACCAAGTAGGTATTATACAGTAGAAAAGTGCCAACACTGGCTATTCTTCACAGATCAAGAGAAAATGGCTTGTCTTTCCTACCAGTTGTGCTGCACTTGACAGGGAGGCTATGACTGGGAAATATAACCCAGCTCCTTCCTGGGAAGCAAATCTTTCACCCACAACGTGAGACCTTGGGTCTAGCCCATTGTAACCATTGAGTGTATGAGGGCCTTGTTCATATGTGTTGTATGACAGCAAGTTGCATGTGGTTATACTGAGTGCAGACGCATTCTCCTTTAGGTGCTCCATTTCAAGCATGCTATGTTTTTAACAAAGATTAACAAACAATGAATTCATCAATCAACCCTGCTTCTCTCAATCAGGAGTGAGGTATCACCACACATCCCTCCTTGCATTTCATAGGGTGAATACCCTACCCTACCTCTGATATGACTTGCAGAGGAGCTTCCCCCAGTTATAGGGGTGGTGGGTGCTTCATGATCACCCCTCTGATTACTCTGTAAGTCATCTGCCAAACGTGGTATCATTGATTATTCCATTGTTGGCCATGCAGTGGGCTAGTTTCCAGTTCATTTCTTAAAAGTGTTAAGACTGAAGTTGTCTAACTGCCTCTGGGTGTTGGGATTATATTTCATCTAGATAGAAAGTTCCACCAGTTTTTTTGACACAAGACCAATATGTTTCAACTCTGTCTACACACATTCAGAATGCACTTGTGTTGCACAATTGGAGAAAACACAGGTAACTGGTCTTTGGGCATTCAGGTATTTTTGAAAATCTCTTCCCAACCTGAATGAGTAAAATAAACTAATCATCCAAACTGTGTGATGACATCCCATTGAATAAGTGTATATAGCTACTTTCTACAGAAAAATATGACACAATATGAGCGTATGGCCACTATACTTAATGCCAAGCATTGGCTAAAGGGTTATGTAGGGCCCAGGTGGTGATGCAGGGCAAGTGTGTTCTTTAGAGTGACTAAGTACCTTTGGGATGAGTTGGTTTTGTAAATCAAAACAATTGGGTAAAATGCCTTCAGATCCACACAGAAATGCTCCAAATTCAAGGCTAAAGCATTTCCAGAAGTGCAGAACTGGTTACTGCAGAAATGGGGGCCAAGTTGTTGGCCATTTAGCACAATATAGACCCATTAGTAATTTAATATGAACACAATCAGCCATGACATAATTGGTATCTATTTGGATCCAAGTGGCTGATGTGCAAATAATTTTGTTGCAGAGGACACAACATTTTATCAATAACAACACCCCTCTCCTTATATATGTTTTATTATCCAAATCTGTTTATTGTTTATGCATCAGCATGTCTCTTCATCCTCCTCCCCACACGCAGGTGCTCACACACAGACAGTCCTGACAATTAAATACATGAAGTGTGTGGGGGGACAGCATTAGGTCATGGTTATGCTGCACATGCTTCAATAAAACGATACACATATTTACAGAATCCTCATTTTTAAAGGTCTTCTTTTTCTATCCCTCCCGCCCATCTAACCCCACAAGAACACAAAAATAAACAACAAAACTTTAACATCCTCACCCTTGCCCTAACAAAAATTTGATTCTGAAAATTCTTCAACACTTAAAATGAAATTCAGCAGAGAAAACAAAAAACGAGAGAGTGAGGGAGAGGGAGAGAGAGAGAGAGAAAAAAAATAGACTTATGGCCAATACAACACAGCAGTACATTGAGTCCATTAACTACATAAACATGGCAGTAACACTGAATATTTTGTAAAGTCTATGTACAAGGTTGCACAGAAGTAGGCGGGGGGACGGGGGACTCTCAGGTTTGAAGCATGCCTTTTGGTCATCTGAGCATTTGAGAAGGGAGGGCATTATGGTGTATTTTATAACACCACCAACAGCAGAACAAGAGAATGGGATAAGTTATTACTATTAATGCTTTACTCCATGCTTGTGTATATATATATATATATATTTTTTTTTTAAATCCCCCTGCCCTGCCCCTCCCCTCAAGTCTTCATTCCATTTCTTGTTTCTGTCTTTACTGTCTAGGATGATTTTTTTTCCATTTTGACATATAAAAGAACACAAATAAGGCACAATTTCTACTCAGACTGTTTCATCATGGGGTGTGTGGGGGGGTGGGGGATGGGGGGGTAGTAGGGGGGGGCATGGGGAAGGAATCAAGACAAGTCGATTGATTCCATACGGTCCAAAAAAACTGATTTCCCTTTGTGTTCCAAACAGCCACTTGGATTTAAAAATGTGGTTCAGAGCAATACGAGTTTTGATTTCAGGCAACAAACTTATTTGCCCCAACCCATTATTACCTGGGAAAAAAACCCTATTCCTCCTTACCCAAATGTGTACAATCACATGGTGACAAAACCTAAATTGTGACACTATAAGTGCACAAAAAAAAAACTAATAATGCTAGTATTTAACTAATGCTAAATTTGACCCGTGTCCCCACCCTTTGGATTGGCCATTTTTCATTAACATCTAACCTCATTTTTCAGTTTAAAATAATAATGAACAAACATAAAACACAGCTCAAGACAAAATTAGCTTTAGTTCAACGCTGATGTGTCGGTCTGTGTGTAATGGTAGAATAAAGAAGCGTTCATATTTAAAGAATGTACCCAGCTGTGTTTCCTGAACCAGAAATTTTGGATTGAACCACTGAAACATCTCTCCCTCACTCAATCCCATTAGCATAAGGCTTCTCCTCGCTGGGTTTCTCAACAGTTACATCCCAAAAGAAACAAGCAAACAGCGATCTGTGTGTGCAGGAATTCAGTGTTTCATTCATGTAAAAATCTTTTCACATTTTCAGTTCATCACCCAAACACGCAGATGTGTGGGATTTATTAAAAGCCCCAGGGGTTTCTTTACTGTACAGGGGGTAAGGGCTGAGGATTATATGGAGCAAGGTCACAGGATATAAGGGAAGATGGGGACAGGTCCACTGAGCTGGGTAAAGGTAACTAACAATTTTTGTTTTTAGTAGGCTAGGTGTGGGGGTTTGGTGACTTGGGACGGAACTTAGGAACCAACGGACAGAAGCTGACATCTCTTTATATATATATATTTAAATTTAAAAAAATAATAATAAAGGCAAAACAACGAGGTTCTCAAGCCCACTGAGATTGTTTCACAGAGCAGGATATTTTTTTTAGTTAGTTGGATAACAAACCTGAAGTGAGGAGTGTCCAATAAGAACACTTCCTGGCCGCTTCCGGTACTACACAGCATTAATATTAAGCCTGAAGAATCAATCCAGATTTATTCTGGATACAGCCAGGTACCATGGACAGGTTTGACACATTTCATTGTACTTAAAGAACTGAAATCACTCGAAACACACTTAGAATAAAAAACTTGCTAACCTGCTATTAGCTTCTAATTGTGTTTTAAGGTAAATGCTTTTTCTGTTCTTTTCTAATTACAAGAAAATGTATACGTAACTTGTTGCCCATGGTGATTAATTGTACACTACTGCACATATTTGGAGCTTTCTGTGCTAAAACACAAAGAGACTCATGAATCATCACAGGCTTGATAATGAGCTGCAATAGGCTTCTAAGTACTCGGGCTAGATAACCACCTGGCTAAATAACAGCAAGAAACAACCGTGGCAGGAGTTTAATAACAGGGTGTAAAGGGATACCTTGAATATATATTTATTACCCCAATCACAGTGTGGCAAACATCACCACCGCCAGCTCAAAAAAGAGCCGAGTAAGTAGTTGGAGCTTTTTAGCTGTTGTTGAAACATTTCCATGGTTGCAGCACAAAAACTCCTGCCTGGGGATTAATTGGTGGCATAGGGGTTAATCTGGGATAGTAGCAGTGGGGTAAAGAGGGTATTCAGGGCTATGAGTGGCAGGTTGGTTGGATGGTAGCGGTCTGAGTCTCAGGCTTTGGTCGCTGTGCGGGTGAAGCACATCAGTCGTGTTTCAGGTGGTCTTTAATGTCCTCCTCATCTGTGTACTCTGACGGCTCATCACCCGGCTTCAGCAGACGGCCCACGTAGTCGTATTTTTCTGTGAATGGGGAATGTCCATAAAAAAAAAAAAAAAATGAAATAAATAAATAACAAATTTAAAATAAATTTTACATTTTAGATTAAGTACAATAAAATGTTTCGTATCATAAAAATCATATGCAACTATTTGGATAATCCTGGCCCAATTCCATGTTTTGTGACAAGAAAAAAAAAAAAAAAAAACCCTCTACAAGAAAAAAACAAACAAACAAACATATAAATGTTCCATAACTTTTGCACAGGCCACACTTATCCCCAATATAAAATTACGAAGAGAAACAACAGTGCTTACATACTGTATCCACAATCAATACAAACATGAAATTTGATCCCAATCTATTGGTAATAACTTTTAATAAAAATCTAACAGGCCTTCTCTTGGGACAGCATGTAAGCAGTAAGAGTACTTTAAGCGTTCAACTTAACTGCGCAGGTTTCAAACAGACAAAATGCAGTGCATGTCAGGGGCCAAATTAAAAAAAGCTAAAGGGTGGGGTGGGGTTGGGGGGTGGACCCACCTGGGTCTCGTTCCTCACATTAGCTTCACAGTCAGGATCCTCTAACATTTTTCAGCTCTACAGTTCTGCTGATTCAAAAGAGGCTTCATCTGTGTGCACTTTGATTTAGAGTCCTCAATCTAATTTTTATTTATTTTATTTTTTTAATGTTTGCTTGCATAGAATAGAAAAGAAAGTAGTAAACTCACTACAGTGGAAAATAACAGAATGTGCAGGGAAAGTAGGCCCAAGAAGGGCTTGTATGAAGCACTTTCCCCTCTGAGAGAAAGTAAATAAAAATGAACAGCTAAGATTCAAAGAGACAATTATTAAATAACATAAAATTGGAGAAAAAGAGAAAGAAAATTATATTAATAACAACGTTATACCCATATCCTATACACATTAACAAAAAGGTATGCAAATGTATTAGCAATTTAATTTCATGTAAATAATACGTGTAGTAACGAAATAATAAACTTAAGAATTTCACACGTTAATAAACTTAAAGTATACTGTATTGTGCCGTAATGTAAAAGTCTTAGACATCGAAGCATGTTTAAAATGTCATGTGCTTGTTTACAAAAACATAGTTGAATTATAAGCTAGTTAAACGAAGCCTTGGATCCTGACTTTTCAAAAAGAACTTTTAAGCCCTATCAACAATTATTTTGAAATAGTATGAATTATCCAAACTAGTTCACATATTTACTTATTTATTTTTAATATATAGACAAAAAACACACCTACCCATAAACTGCATCTCCCACTCCCTGACGCTCTCCATCTGAACGGCATTGAGGTCTGACAGGTCGTCATACTCGTCTCGCAGTGCATCCTTCTCCAGACAAAATGTAGCCAGACCACGAGAAGCGTCCCGGCCCGCAAAGATCCCATAAGGACCCTCTGCAAAACAGAGGTGCACACATTTATCTGGTGAAAGCCTTTCTTAATAAGGAGTCAAAAATGATAGAATCCATATCCTTCATCTTTTTTTATAATCACAACCCTCAAATGCACTTCACTTGAAACATGCCCAGGCTGAAACAATCATTATAAATCAAATGAAATCAAATTTTTGTATAGCGCTTTTCACAACTGATGTAACAAAAAGCAGCCTCACAGAATTCCAGTAAGATGATTATTTTTAATATTTTTTTTTTAAATAAAAGAATATAATATTTTTTTCATTTTAGCAGCACCCTTTGTGATAAAGTTGGAGCTTGTAATTCTACAATTATCCATCAGTTTTCCTACGTACTTTATTAGACCACTTTCACTGTTTTTCAAATGCCCTACACTTAAACAGGACCACTACAGAGCAGGAATGATTCTGGTGGTGGATAATATATAATTATACATTCCCTCATTTTATTAATCTGTTCCCTCAATTTAGACAGACATGACACAGGCTGTGCGTTGGGACACACATTTGATTTCTCCTGTCCATTACTTATTTACACATTTCAACCATGTTTTAATAGACTAAAACTTTAATAGTTCAGGTTGAAGAGAGGGTGAATAAAAGCAGAACTTTGAATCAGACGGGACAGGTTTTTTTTTTTAACTGAGCATTCAGCTGGAGGCGGGACAGTGAACTCCTGTTGTGTGGCACATAGCTGTGGCCAAAATCTCATTCTCAAGCAAATTTTTCAGTAAAATCCAATTGACCTGCTATTGTCATTTTTTTTTTCATGAATGAATGTTAAAAAGGGCGGCATTGTTGAAAAATCAAACGTTGGATCCAAAATGGTCGACTTCAAAATGGACCGCCATGGTCACCACCCATCTTGAAAAGTTTCCTCCCTCCCATATACTAATGTGCCACAAACAGGAAGTTAATATCACCAACCATTCCCAATTTATTAAGGTGTCTATTAAGGTCTATATAAATGGTCCACCCTATATATTGGCTAGGCTTTGCTGCAGACTACGAAATAAAGGTATAATACTTTTAATAAACATATACAAGATGAAGGTAATATATGATAGCTGGAACTGTCGTTTTTCCATTGGAGTAGTGTAATTAAATATTGTGTTATGGACATGACAAATTGGGCAATATTTGGTTCTGACCAGCAGTAATGGGCTCACTAGGTGTGTGTCCTTTTTTGCAAAATTCGGGGTCACAAATCCCCAGTGTCATATTATTATGCCATTACATTGAATGAGTTGTCAAATTAAATCTTAGGGACGATATGAGGTAATGCAGGATCTCATTTTCCTCAGTTGAGGCGTAGTTCTGTCCACCAAAGCCCCATTATGTTTTATTTAATTTTTTATGTGGTAATTGATAAATGTAGACAATAGCAGGTCAACTGGATTTTACTGAATAATTTGCTTAAGAACAAGAGGTGATTTTGGCTGCAGCTATGTGCATGCACAGCAGGAGCCCACTATCCCCACTTCCAGCTGAATGTGCCGCGTCTAACTTGTTAAAAATAAAATGGTGTCCCATCAGTCCCCTCCTCTATCTGAAATATTGATGTTTTAGTCTATAAAAGGTGGATGTAATGTGCAAATAAGGAATGGACAGGATAGAGCAAACAAGGGTCCTAACAGAGCCCGTGTCATGTCTGTCTGAAAAGAAATGGATTACTAAATTGAGGGAAAAAATTATTAAACTGAGGGAACGAATTAAGTCTCTAAATATAATTTTTCCACCATGAGACTTTAGGGCAGTGGTCGGCAACCTGCGGCTCTTTGATCCCTCTGATGCGGCTCAGCTTTTGAAAATAATTACTAATTAAAGTACTAGTATTTCATTAAAATATATTTTATTTTGGTTCGTTCATTTTCAAAATGTAATTCTATGAAGATTGTGGCGATCTTATAACATCTAAAATATTTTAATATTTAAAACATTTTGTTGCTCTTAATACATGTCACAACTTCCAATGTGCGACACCCACCAGTGTGCGGTTTCTTGAACTTTTTGACAGCTGACTGCACGGCGCCAGTAAAATAATGACGGCACACAGAGAGAGGACAGGATTTTTGTTTGCTGCCAGTGGATAATTTAAGTTCGGCGTTTTTATCCCCCATTACTACAAGGACTCAAATAGACATTGAGTATTTTACTTAACCGTCAACCAACGTCTTTTTTTTTGGAGTTAAAAATGTTTTGTTGCATGTAGAAATGTTTTCATTTTTCTGCAGTCGTTCATTCATTTCATAAATGTAACAGTATAGTTTGTTTACACATAGCACAAAGGCAAAAAAACAAACAAACAAAAAAAAAACCCTTATATGCAGTGTTATTTCATGTAAAATTTCAAAAGGATTTTGTGGCTCCCAGTGTTTTCTTTACTGTGTGAAACGAATCCAATGGCTCTTTGAGTGGTAAAGGGTGCCGACCCCTGCTTTAGGGGCTCCATAGGTTCCTTTTCTGTTCGCACACCTTATTTTGAACAGAGAAAAAGTTATGGCAAAAGAAAATCAGAGAGAAATTAAAAAAATGTAACTTGCTATATCTATGTGGTTTCTGTGATTGTGTTAAACTTGAGCCGCATCTTTTTTCATGGGAGGAAACTGGAGCACTCCTCACAGACAGTCACCCGGAGCAGGATTTGAACCCACAACCTCCAGGTCCTTGGAGCTTTGTGATACGACACTACCTGCTGCACCAGCGTGTGTTTTTGGACCATGGGAGGAAACCGGAGCACTCCTCACAGACAGAGTGGGACTTGAACCCACAACCTCCAGGTCCCTGGAGCTGTGTGACTGCGACGCTACCTGCTGCACCACCGTGCCACCCCTGAGTAATATACCAAAATTTTATTTTTCCTAGTACTATAACAGACCTTATACCAAATGAAAAGACACAAAGTTGTTTTCTAACTGTTTCACAGTGAAGTACAAATGCAGTTTACATTACAATTACTATAATGACTAAATTATGAATTATAATTATGAACATGTAATATGTTTTCACATCTCCAACCATCCCCTCCAGCCTTCAGATCAAAATCCCTGCCCCAGCTGGGGGTGGGGGTGGGTATTACCACCTTTTGTTATTGTATCATTAAAATGTTACAACAAACATCACAGGCTTTAACAATGACATTTCATTCACTGCTTTAAATTAATAAAATACGCACATCTTCTGACATGTTTAAACAGGCACAGGCACAATAGACAATGACAAAACACACACATGCACGCACGCGCACACACCCTCCTACTTCAATTAAGACTTTTGATAGATTATGGAATGAATACAGAGAAAATTAATACAGCAGAGAATCCTTAGTAAACCATTCATGAGCGACACTGATGGCTACAGACATAGTAACTGTATTTATTAACTTTTTGCACAAACTACAAGCCACAAAAAAACATTTTTGCTTTTTTTTGTCTTCACAGCAGCCTAACTCCAATAATCAGAGTTTAATCAACAAAAAGTAATACGATAAACATTACAGGGACATTCAACACTTATTACAAGTGTAGTAAATCAATAAATTAAAAAACATTAGGCATGTTCGAAAGAATTACTTAAATAAACAAAAAGTGGTCTGATATATTGTAAACATCTATACGATGCTAATACCTTCCTATTGATATTTCCTTTAATATCAGGTATCCGGGTTTGACTCCATGAACCACTGACAAAAGTGAAAGATATAGTCAAAGAAAGAAAGAAACAAACAAGTTTAACCAGATTATGAATACCAGATTAGTAATGTAATTACTTATTTTAATTCATTCTAATATTTAAAAAAATGATGCATTTGAGTCAAGGCTATGCGACTATGCTTGGTACAACCCCTAACTGACAGCTATTCTAAAATACAAGTCTAGTTGTCAATATAAAATTATTTTATTCCATGTAATTTTGGAAGCTGAGTTACACAGACTTGGCAGCTGAGGTGAGGGAACATGGGTGGTAGGCATATGTACGACTGATGAAGACTGGTGATAGACTTGTAGCCATGTCTGTCACATCCCTGCTTGTGCAGTTCGGCATTAGGGGCCGGAAACTAAGGGCAGCTGTGAAGGAGTTGTCAGAAACAGCGAAAAGTTTTAGTCAGGGGTTGTGGATAATGTGAGCACAGACTACTTGGGGAAATGCACTGTATGGAGCTGTTGTGTCTAGTTGCATAAAGAGTAAACTGGCAGGAAGCAGGAATCGAGTCCTTATAATCAATTCCTCATAACACAGACTGGAATTACTTTATGTAATAAAAAAAAATAAATTAATAAATAAAAAATAAAGCGCTCAGTATACATGAAGATAGCGTGTAGATTCAGACTTTCACTTCTCTAAGCCCGATAAATGAGGAGTGGGAAGTGCAGATGAAGGTCATTGAATCCACAACAGTGCACAAAAGATGGCAGCCGCAGTGGAAAGCACCAGGAGCCAAAGGCAGCAGAATGCCTTCACTGGTGGTGGTGTTGTAATAGTTTGTATTTAATGCCATATTTGCCCATAGGGCCATATTCATGGCAAGAAAGCTAGTAAGATATTAATTTACTTATTAAGTCTTATTTTAGGTACATTGAGGCTGCCATCGATTTACGTTTGTCATATGTGTTGCTTAAGTTTTGTTATTGACAGGAGTTTTAGAAGTGCTGATGCTTTTGTACTGTTGAAAAATTCTGTTATGGACTTTGCAGTTAGGATCTGTTGCCTCTCATGGCCAAAATCAATACAGTCCAACATTAAATGTTTTATCGTAAGCTGAGTTTGGCATGCTGCACAATATGGGGCCACTTCAACCTTTGCTAAACACATTTGAGGTAATCTGGTGTGCCCAATACGCCATCTTGTGTACACTGATTGGTTCTTCACTGGTGCAAGTGGCATGAAAACATGAACGAAGATGTTTAATACAAAAAGGACAAAAAGGCAAGTATTTTAAACAGAAGAAAAATACCCCCCCCCCCACCACCACCAACAAAAAAAGGATGCACCAAATGCCTGTCTATATAGTAGACACCACATCATTCAGAAATCTGCTGAATTTAAACCGTTTTAATGCTCTTTGCTGTCTATATTTGTTTGTGTCTATATTTGTTTAACAAATTTCCAAAACTGCAGAGGACAGCATAATGCAAATGAGCCTGTAAACATAGACTAAATATTTAAACGCATGTTTTATGCCCCCTGACAAGTCAAATATTCTATGGGTGTTTTGATTAATCAATGTTGTTCCATGGTTTAACTCTTAAATCCAGTTCCAAAATAATGTAGACCACACTTCTACCACTAGCATCAACGTCATGCAATATTTTTAAATCAGCATATAATTGCTTGTAGCAATTGCAGTATGAAGCAATGCCATCTCAGTATACTCAGACCATTTTGCATAGCCCTGATCATTTACCATAACACCTGTAAACTTGTCACTAAACTTCTCACTACAGCTAAATTGGGTCTGAGACTGTTAACAGGTTCTGGACTAAATTACATTGCAGATGTAGATTGTCCATTGAACTTCTCATTGAAAAGCATGAAAGGGCTTAAAAACAGCTCTAGGGCCTTAAGTCTTATGACCAGGTTGTAGTAAAGAGTGTTGCCTGTTTGGACTGCTGAGGAAATACGATAAAAATTTTGCAGAAAGGCTCCATTACTGTGATGCGTCAATAAATATTAAAAAAAAGAGCACAGAGGGGAAAAATGGATGGGGGAGAGAAAAATTAATAAATAAATAAAGGTTTTCATGCTCTGCATCATCTGATTCCCATGTGAATAACTCCCTCTCAAAATGTATTTGCTGGAAGCTTGACCATTTAATCTTTCCACATGTCACCATTTAACTCCTAACAGCACAACTGATTAAATAATAAATCTAAGCCAAATGAAAACAGGTTAAAAGCAAGGAGAGGTTTCAGAATCTATTTTTTTTAAAAAAAAAGGAGAAAAGTCAGCAGACATGATGTCATAATGTCATAAACCAAAATAATAATAATAAAATAAAAGCCCTGGAATGTGGGTCAAAACGAGGTCAGAGGTTGTTCTGCTCATGCCGATTTTACAGGTCACCCATTTTACAGCATGGCTCACACTTAAATATAGCCAATGGAGAACGAAGTGTTGTTCACACACCTACTTCAAAACAGAGGTGGACTATATGACTTAAATATATCATTTTAGCATATTTTATATGTGACTATGCAATCAAGATATACTATGCCTCAATTATGTTTACTTATTCCATTTACATGCACATTAATCCAGAAATGTTCTGGACAAGTCAAGAGTCAGCACAGTTTAGAACAGCACAGGAAATTTACAGAGTTTCTCCTGCAATTGTTTTATCTCCCGCTGCGAGAGCTCGTCTAAGGCAAAACATCTCCCACTATGAGCTGCATGTGTGAAAGACTATTCCGGGACATTTGCGGACATGATGCTCTGCATTTTATGATACACTCTACAGTGATAAAAACACCATGCCTAAAATGCAAATAGTTATATTTATATAATAACCCTGGCTCTATATTGATTGATCGCAATATTTATCACAATATTAACATGTATAGCATTTTCTTACCACAAAAGAGTAAATGAAATCCATGTCTTGTGTCATGAAAATATTATGGCATTACCACCTCGAGTGTTTAATGAAGCAGAAAGAGTAAAAAGACAGATTAAGAAGAGTTTAAAATAATAAATTAATAAAAATACACTCCCAAATGCTTAACTGTAAACATACTGCACTTAACCCTATACGTGCCTGATAGCCTGTAGATGTCTGTGCTACCCGGGAATAGAAATTAAGGTTTACTGCTCTATTACCAAAAGCCTATCAACATTACAGGGCAAAAATTAATCATGAAACAAATCAATCTCTCTTTATCACCCAGCACTAGACTGAGATTCACAGGATAAATCATCTGCTTCTCACCATGTGTAACTGCTGGATTTGCATATTGTCGTTGCTAAACCTAAAGCATTTTCAAAAACAGTGACAGGAGAAGGAAAAAAATTCTTAACTTTTAATCGAAGTCAATATAAAATTATTTTATTCCATGTATTTTTGGAAGCCGAGGTACACAGACTTGGCAGCTGAGGTGAGGGAACATGGGTGGTAGGCATATGTACGACTGATGAAGACTGGTGATAGACTTGCTGCCAAGTCTGTCACATCCCTGCTTGTGCAGTTCAGCATCAGGGGCTGGAAACTAGGGGCAGCTGTGAAGGAGTTATCAGAAACAGCTAAAAGTTTTAGTCAGTGGTTGTGGATAATGTGAGCACAAACTACTTGGGGAAATGCACTGTATGGAGCTGTTGTGGCTCTTGGTGATGTAGCATGTAAAGATCACATGGAACTGGTGGAACTGAGCATGCATTAAGTGACAATTGGGCTAGGTACAGCCTTAGTTACCAGGGAGGCCCGTGTGGATTTAAGGTTGTTGATGGTTAAGGGTAAGGCAGGACTGTAGATCTAGCTCAGAGGGGTGGGTCTAGGACTCTGGACTTCACTGTTGAGCCATCTGGAGGTGTCATGGGCTTAATTTAGCAAAACACTGACGAGAGGAAGTGTCTACCTGATGACCCCTGTGAAGAGCTAGTAATGCAGTGGGTGGTTTTGGTACTCATGGGCTGGGCTCAGTGAGTAACCTTAGTTGTTAGGGGTAGCTGGTTGCTGATCGGATCATAAATGGCCACAGCAACCTTGGTGGGTAGGTGTAGGACACTAGTACACCTAAATGTTGCTAGATGTAGTTGGTTGCTGATTGGATCATAAACAGCCACAGTGACCTTAGTGATTAGGTGTAGGAACAATGGGTGATAAAAGGATTTTTTAATGTTGCGGCGGGTAGGAAGAGGATGGGTTAGGCCCTATGTGAAGTTCTAATGGATTGGCATAGGACATTTTATAATCTTATCTTGAGGATGGTTATAATAATTTCTATAAAAGCATTTCTATTGGTCCATTCATCATAAAATTCACAATGTAATTTGCTGACACTGTGAAAAAAATTTTTATTCTCCAATAGTGTAACAGTTCAAGTCTCAATTTGACAGTTGAAACCAGTGATTTATCGGGACGACTTTTGGCATTTTTTTTATATAATCGGCATCGGCCAATATATTAGCACAAGAGGCAGATATTTACACAATGCACACAGGCAATGTTGTAGGCAGCTCTGTAATTCTGGCTGTTAGAGCGCCCCTTGCGTCTATTTTGTCATCTTACAGGCAGACATCATTGAACACAACTACACTAGTACAAGCCTCCAACCTGCAGCTTCATGCCGTCTCAGAGAAACCGGTATGAATTGTTTTGTCTTCTTCAGCTCTCACTATTTGTTACTGGCTGCTCCTTGTAACATACACTCAATAATCTGCATCATAAACAACTGGAGTTGGTAACCTAGAAACCCAGCGTTATTTAGCCTCTAATTTCGCTCATTGGTCGGCAGCGCCTATTTTAAAAAAAAAAAAAAAAAAAAAAAAAAAAAATAAAAAATCATTGTTATATCCGTCAGTGTATCTCACGTACTACAGGTCCAAAGACAACAGTCAGTGTACCAAATTAAAGCTTAATGTCACTGATTTTCATTGATTTAATCATTTTATATATAATCTCACTCGATAAATAAGTATGTTTGCTGTTATTGGAAATTATAAAAAAAAATATTAGTGACAGTATAGATTTTCAGATTTTTTACGACGATTTTTACACCAATCGAACGGGCAGACCCTCAGGATCACGAGGATATACACTAAAATGTAGGACTAAGGAATTAAAGCTGAAAAAGTAAGATATTCCAAACTTCAGGTTTCTTCTTCATCAAAGACAAATCCGCAGATTGTCGAAGACTGAAGGGCCCACAAGTGGCTCACAGACAAAGTAGCACAGCAGCGCTTACCTTAGATAGGCCCCTTCAAAACGAGACTAAATCTGAGTTTCTCCGCCAAACCGTTCATGAGTAATCCTCATGTTTGTGTCAAGAGTACTGGCTGGAGGGGGGAAGGGAAAAAAAAAAAAAAAAAAAAATAGTACAACGTTTCTAAAAAATAATTAAAATATGATCCCTGTGGACCCATGTCACACCTACTGCTGCGTAGCTTAGGCGCTCAGCTTTCCAACAACATGTCAATCAAATCTGTAGACCAATCAGGGGCAGAGTTACGGCAATGCGCACACAAGGAGACTCAAATGGTTCTGTTTGTCAGCCACAAGCTCCAAAAACATGTTTTAAAGTTTAGACATATTTTACTTGTTACATTTCCCCCACTGAGGACATTTAAATGTAGCAGGGGTGTGGGGGAGGGTGCCTCGCTCTACAGCCAATCAGAGTGCAGCTCTCGCCTTTTAACACGTCAGTCATTTAAAGGTACACTGTACTCAATGAGAAACAAGTGTAAACAGAAAAACTCAGTACATCAGGATAAAACACATCATAACTAAGGGGTTTTACTGTTTGGTGAGGGGTAAATGGCCACTTGGTGAGGGACAGGAGACGAGTTTCTCATAGAAAATAAAGAAAAACACTAAGATGTTGACATTAGGTCTAGACAAGATATATACACTGTATTTTTGCAGTAAAAGTAATAATTTTCCTTATGGAGAGATTGGGGTCTAAAGAGACATGGAGAGGCCATCTGTCCACTGTCTGCTCTAGCTTCAATAACTACAAATCAGTAGGGGGTATCAACTCTTAATTTTACCTGATGAAAGTAGACCCCTGGAGACACAATTTTAAAAAGAAAAAAGTAATGTTACTCATGAACTCTTCAGTTTATAGTCACTAACTTTTAAAAAAAAAAAAAAAAAAAAAAAAAAAAAAAAAAAAAAAAAAAAAAAAAAAAAAAGACAAGCACCTACATTTTTTTGTGGTTTTCATAAGCTTTTGACCACTTCATATATATTTCAGGACCTCTAAATGGTTTCTTTTACAAATGTGAAGGGTTTTCTGTAAAAATAAATCATGATAATGTCTCTAGTTTATTCTCTGCCTGAGGGATGGGAATATCAGCTTTACATATCGGCCACTACTGCTGTCTAATAATCGGAATCGGCCATCAAAAAACCCATATCGGTCGATCACTAATTGTGACCTCAGAAGATAAAATATTAGTTTAAGTGAAGAGCTGCTGTTTTAAGCATGGCCACACACCATATTTAACAGCTGTGAGTTGTGAACAGTGGAACCAAAAGCTTATCTCTTGTTCTTAAACGGTCTGAAGCAAAAAACATAAATGAAGTAACGCAAAAGATGGAAGAACTGTAACAGCCATTTAACTTAGTATTACGTATACAAGACACATCATTGTCATCATTAGACATGTAAATAATGTCCAGCCATGGCATTAATGTAAGAGACTCTGTCTTGAATCGTCACCAGTTCAATCTTCTGGACCAGCAGAAGAAACTGCTGTGTGTGTGGGGGTGTGTGTGTAATTAAAGAACAGAAAAAGAAATAGGACTTTCTTTTCCCTCCACATCCACTAACCCCTAACTGCTCCTCAGCTTCATAGGTGACTGCCTGCTGCTCTGGGTGTGAAGTTGTGTGTGTATTCCATGAGGCTTTAAATTCAGAGTCCAAATTGCATTGTACTGCTGTGGGGATAGAAGCATGTTTCACATTTTAAATGGAGCGACTCACTCCAGACACAAAGACAGGAATGGTAGTAACATCTGGTGAACACACACACACCCACTGTATCTGGCACACATTCATTCACACATTACAGCTAGTAAAAGCAAATTCTGCCCTACACGTCAGCCTCTTCGGTACACGTACGCATAGCAATTGCTAACA
Organism: Hoplias malabaricus; assembly: GCF_029633855.1. Classification (NCBI taxonomy): domain Eukaryota; kingdom Metazoa; phylum Chordata; class Actinopteri; order Characiformes; family Erythrinidae; genus Hoplias; species Hoplias malabaricus. The sequence goes on from NC_089800.1 coordinate 69,500,870, forward strand.
ACCTCTGACCCACACCCACACGTATACACAGCAAATCAACTCTAATCAGCCTGTATAATATCTACGTCAGACATGGCTTCATTTCAAGAATTCAGGCAACAACTTTACTCTTTCTGAATTCATTCAGATATAAAAAAAGGAAATAAAAAAACAAACATCTGTCTCTCTGACTTATGGCAGCCAAATCAAAGGAATTTTTGCTGGCTAGTAAGGTAGTAAAACAAAAAAATGTAGCTGGTATATGTAACATATTAGAGACTCTAGCATTTATCTAAAAATATTTAGCTGTTTGTTAATACCTACTTTTAACTATACTGAATAACAATATGCCATCAATATTTTGAGATTTTCAACAACTTCGTAAATGAAAACTGGCTCTTATGAAATCTTGTACCCACAGGCACCAGTTTGGGTTGGTTTCACTGGTGAGCATGGGTTTGGTTCCTATGTTGATCCAGGGAGAAAAGTGAAATACAGCACACATACTAGAGTTGAAATAATAACTAAGTGTGAAAACCAGAATTTATAAAGGGTTTTCCCCTGCTCTTACTGAGAGGCAGCGTTCATTAAACCAAAGTGAGATACATTGCTGTCACTAAAGTATTAAAGTGACCAACTCAAAAGCTTTTTTACAGCATTTTACATGGTTATTTATACATAAATTAACGTCTCAAAAACTAAACTTGGAGAAGTTATCCCCTCATTAAAAGGGGTTGTTGCGCTATAATGCGTTAGCATTTAGCTACGCATATTCTTATTAAGTTTCTTAACAAAAGCTTCAAGCTTATGCTGGAATAAAGTAGTAACTAAAGTGTATCTAACGAAAAATGAAATGAAAGTGTATATTAACGCATCCTTTGGCTTTTAGCATAGTTAAGGCATGTTAGCCTTAGCTGAGCTAAGCTAACCTAAAAAGACTGCACTGACGTTGCCCATAGCAACAATATTTTTCTACTTTCTTTGAGGATTTTAAAGTGTGTGCAGCTGCCGGAGTGTGGGAAATGAAGTCTGAATTGTAAATCGTTCAGGGACTGGGGCGAAGTTACAGATCCACAGTCACACAGCTGAAGTGCTGCAGGTTGTTATTTTGAAACTCTTTATTAGGACTGTGATTCGACTCCTAAAAGAACCGAATCCTGACGTTTGTGAACCTAGACTCGGCTCCAAAGCTGCCACATTGACATTAAGTTTAAATGTAGAAATATACCTAGATACGTTTATTTGAAACATTTCTTTCCCAACCATACCCTATCGGTAGGTCAACTGCATGTACCTTTAAACAAAGCTGAAAGCTAAGTGAGCTGTAAAAATACTTCACCTGCAAACACCAGAAGACAGCTAGTCTCAGGTAAACAAATTAAATTAATGTATAGTTAACAATCCTAACATTCTCACTAATGTTGATTTTAAATATTACGTGTTTATTTTTCTTAGAGGTCCTATTCTTTTTTTAAACTTTGCAAAGTATGTACAAGAATAAAATATCAACGATATATTTAGTCATGTACTGTTATGTTTGCAGTGGGTTGCTCGAAGAAAACTTCTCGTTTTATCGCTAAACATTATACGACCACATTGATCCGTGTGAATCGACTCTCAACAATTGGAATTGGAGTAGGAGTCGACTCTAGAATTTCTGGAATCGCACAGACTTTCTCGCTCACTATCCCTCTCTCTGGTTCTTACCTCGGCCGTAAAACTTTCTGCCGCTGGTCACATCGAACACCTTCATGTTAACAGCGATGAGGATGCGCGGGTTGTGCTCGCCATCGTACTCGCGTAGCTGTTCGAGCGTGAAGTCACGGCGGCTCATTTTGGGTAGAGGCGAGGCCTCGGTGCTCGCGTTCGCGCCAGCGCCGCCGCGCCTCGTACACCGCCGGTATGCGGCGTAGCAGGCAGCGAGTGCGAGGAGGAGCGCGCCGAGGTTCAGCAGCATGGCGCCGATTGCGGGGCCGGGATCCAGCTCCTCTGTCTCCGCCGTCGCCGCCGCAGCTGCTGCTGCTCCGCTACTGCCGTCCTCATCGACCGCCATACTGTCTACACGTTAGCGCCGACACACAGCTCTCATCCCGCCCACTGCCGCCACCCCACAGATCATTGGTCTTCTGCAGTCAGGCCCCGCCATTGTGGACTCTATCGGCGATATGATTGGTCCTTTGATGTTCCAAGGGGCTGTACTATTGGGCCTTTGTTGTTCGAACTCATCTATTTTGGACTCAAGCTCCCACATGATTGGTTCACTTTAGCTAGTGCCCACCCACTTTAGGCTCAAACTTGGAGACGATTGGTTCTCTATTTTTTAATCCCGCCTGTTTAGACTCTACACCGTATATGATTCGTTCCCTATCGTGGGACCCGGTCTATTTTTGACTTCAACTCACAAATGGTTGGTTCTCTGCCACATGAAGCCGCCTGTTTTACACAGTAGAGGAGGGCTTGCGCCCTTGTTGTTCGAACCCGTTCTGGATCTGATATGATTGGGTTTCTGTGCATAAAGCCCACCCACTGATAAAGATATGACTGGTTCTTTGTCGTGTAAAACCCATCTGTCAGACTCTAGAACGCAAACGATTGGTATGCCATTGCTCAAGCCCACATATAATTGGGTCTCACATATTCTAAATGTATAATTCGACATATTTCGATATTTGCCGTTAAGGTTTACCTACTGTGTGCTCTATATACAAGTAGTCTGTTTTAGACAGTCAGGAGACATTGGGCATTTTTGTTCAAACATCTCTTTTGGACCGTCATATAAACCGCCCCAGTCGTGTGATTAGACCTGTGTATCAAACCCTTTATTTTATTAAACAGTAGACAGTGGACTGCGCCTAAACACAAGTATTCTAGACTCTAGAGCCAAAATATATTGATATTGCATGATAAAATGCAAAGCCCAGCTACAACAGCTCTCCCACCTCCAAATAAAGGGCAATATAATAATAATAATAATAATAATAATAAAATCTGATACCATCTTCAAAACAGAATACTTTGTTTCATATATAAATAACAAAAGACAACCCAAAAAGCAAGGTTTGGGTTTTTATAAACATATTTTTAATACCTTTTTTAATATATGCATTTTTTTTTTTTACATATTACAATTTATAGGCAGAAAAAAAATTTAACCTGACATGCATATGAACACACCAGCGCACGCAAAACAATACTACAATAACAAGAATCAATAAAAATTAAACCAACCAAATCAGAGTAACTTCTCACAATTTTTATGTACAGTTTCTATTTGTATTTTATAGCTGCATTATCCAAATAAGCTGTAAAAGCAATAAAAAATATGATCATCAATAACATCATTCAAAATAGAGAGAAAAAATTATCCCATCTCCAATAAAATTTAAAACTTTTTTTATGGAAATATAGCTCCTTTTTGTTTAAAAAGATAAAAATTTTTAGAAAATAAAACTTCAAGTAGAGAGATTTTTCTAATTTAAGTCAAAATCACAAGGTGGTTAGAGATCCATCTACTGTCCAGCTTGCAACACTCAAGAGGAACAGCGATGTTTTCACCCTCACCAGCCACACTATACAAACAGCAAATCTGTAAGAGCAGATTAAAATCCTACTTCCTCACATCCCACCTACAATCCTGCACTATTTTGGCTTTGAGCATGATTCTGCAATCTTCTAACACTCATATCTGAAATGCAGCTCATCTGTAAATGCAAGCTACACATCAAAAAACTGTATAGTGTCACTTTGTAATAAAGGTATTTCATCCACAAGCTTAGTAGAGCAAAACATAGTTCACTGGGTATTATCAAAGACAATTTCTAAGTTTTAATGTTTTTTTTATGACATGATAGCTTGCTTTGCTTTTGTTTCTTATCTGTGAATACATAATTTTGATTAGGCACACAAGCAGCACAAGTTATGACACTTAAGGAACAAAATCAAGTATATCTTCCTGATGCATTTAGGTTATAGAGTTGTCATGTTTTTTGTTTTCTCTTTGAAATGTAAGGCACACCTAAAGACAAGAGAGAATTGTACATTCAACACTTGAACACATTGTCTTTGAGCTTTAGTAAACTAGACAGCAGAACATTTTCGACTTCCATGATTTATTGCAGTCCACTGATTGTGCCTGATTAAAAAAAATAATAATAAAATAATTCGAACCATCAGTCAAAAATCTGTCTGCTGGGACATAATACAACACTCTGGTTGACATTGTGACATAGTGAAATCAATGCAGCTGTGATGGTTTAAATACTCAAACTTCACTTTAACGGTTTGACTGATTCACATGTAGGACAGATTCATGGCATAAAACCATAAACCTGGATCAGCCTTGAAAAATAGGCCTCTTCTCTATAATCCGAAGCAGTGGTCATATGAATCACCGTACTGCTCTGAAGAACTCATTTCTTTGGTGGTGGTGCGTCTTTGGTTTTGCTGGCCACATGCTCTCCTTTGCAAGTGTCGGATTGCTGGGTTTTCTTCACATTCTCTTTGGGTGGAGCCTTTGTGGTTGCTGCTGGCTCATTGGCTGTTGCCTTCAGATAAGCTGATGTTGCTCTGGCTGAACCTGCAGCAGATGGTTGATGGGCTGCTGTGGTTTTACTGTTTGCCGAACCTGCTGACTGATTGGCTGAGGCTGCCTTGGCTGGCCCCTGATTGGCTGAAGTGGTTTTAGTGTTTGCTGGTGAAGCGGAACGATTGTTTGAATCCATCTTGGCCGCAGCAGCAGCAGTAGGGTGATTCAAGGATTTGGTGGGTGGAGCCTGTTTTGAGGTGGACGATGATGAAGAGTTGTGACGTTTGCGCCTGCCATCCTCACCTCCGGAGGATGAATGTCTCTGCCTCCGACCCCCTTCATCACCAATGGGTGGCTGGAACACAGGAAACAAATTTAGATTAATCAGTTAAATTATAAATTTGATCGTCAGTTAATAATCATAGTAGTACATTATGAGGTATATACTGGAAATGCACAGTGAAACCACAGTTTTAATTCTATACAATTTCTTAATTTTAAACAAAATTTACTCTATAAGGAAAGATATATTTAGTGTCTGAAGGTCTTTACTACTCACTGGAGCTTAGAGGATTATGTTGGCAATTACCAGGGATGTACATTTATAATTTCAGTGTTGATGAGGACAAATAAACAGTAAAAATTGCTGTCAAATATCCCAAATTATTTTCAGAGCATGTTTCCAAATCTGTCCTGCTGTTCAACATCTCTCTGCACAGTGAGAATGGGCAGAAGAAAGTCTAAACATATGTACTGTTTGGCAGTCTAGTCCCAAGAACCGATTCTATCTAGGAGCAAGGATCAACACTTGGCCAATGACTGAAAGTTTAAACTCAACTCAGTCTCAGTTTGTGTGTGTCCATTGTGCAGTACAGTACAGTTTAACCATGAAACTTTATTGACTCTTTGTTTAACCATGTCTCTGGATCTGTCATGGTTCAAACAGACAGCAGCTTTATGAAGAGTAAAGGTGGTTTGAGCACAGCCAAAGAAAGATTCACAAACCTTTCATTATGTCATTAAAAACTGGGAAAGAGACATTTTTCTATTGCAGTTTTAGAACCTGAAAACCAAGTAATGAAAGGTACACAAACCAACTACCAACATTTGTGATCAACTTCACAGAAAAAAGGCTAATCTCGCTTAAAAAATACAGACCTGGCAACCCTCGTAATGGTAGCGGGGCATTGGAGTAAACCATTGTGAGGCACACGAAGGGGAATTGCAAACCTTCAAAACTTACGCATTTGTTATATCTACAACTGGCACAGGTTCTTCATTCAATTTATATTTCTATGTATTATTTTAAAAAATTTAGTATTCTTTGATTATTTTGTCGGATTATCATTTTAATATACTTGGTATTTTTTATTTATTTATATATTTATTTATTTTTATTTGGATCCCCATTAGCTATTGCAATATTATGTAATCAATGTAATTCATTTTACATTTCCGTCACCTTATACACTCTTATTTGCATGTAGACAAGGTAGTAGACTAGGATTCATCTAATCTCCATATCTTTTAGGTATAGTTTTTTTTAAATTAGTTTTTTTTAAACCCTATTTTACTTTCAATTATGAGCGGTGCAGTGGTGCAGGCAAGGAATTCCATTCTTTAATGGCTCTGTAAATTACAGTTCTGCAAGTGTAATTGACTTTTGCTCTAGGTACTTTAAAGTAATTTTTTTGTGGAATATCTTGTAGTATTAGTTTCTCTCTCTTATTTGTTTTAATTGATCATAAAGGTCTAATGAATATTTTAGCTCATATGTATTCTTTATGAGTCCCATAAGGTTTGCCAACCTTTAGCTGCTTTAGTTCATTGTGCATTCTATTTATGCTGGTTCTGTATGGGCACTGTAAAGCCATTCTCGCTGCCTTATTCTGCATTCTGTAATTTTGTTACATTTGTTACACAGTAATCTAGCCTAGTTAGTACTAAAGATTGTACTATTAGTTTTCAAGTTTTCTGTGTAAAAAAATGTTGCACATCTTATTACAGATAAAGTCTTTCCCATTTTTGCTTCAATATTCTCAATATGTTTTCCCCATGTTAATCTACCATCTATAATAACACCTAGTAATATCACGTCATGAACCCATTCAATTGTTTCCTCGTTTATAGCTAATGTTGAATCCGGTTCCCCAAATGATTTAGACCAAATTATAATAGTTCTTGTTTTTGGTATGTTTAGTATGAGATGATTGTCTCTAATAAAGTTTGTTACTGACTTTAGTTCTTCCTTCAACATATTCATGGCATCATCTGCATACATCTGCAGACTGGCTTTATTCAACAATAACGGCAGGTCAATTATGTATATTGAGAATAATAATGGGCCAAGACAACTTCCTTGTGGGACTCTCAGATTTACTTTCTTACAAACTTCCATTATAAAAAACCCTTTGACACCTGTCCGAGAGATAACTCTGAAACCATGCTGTTACCATCGAATCCATCCCATAACAAGCTAGCTTCTCCAACAACAGATCATAATTCTGCACTGAGGTTTAACAGAACGGCTCAGACTAACTTTTTTTCTTCTAGTTTTTTTTAACCAATCATCATTCATCTGAATTAATGCAGTGCATGTTGAATGTGCTCTCCTATATGAATGCTGAGAGTTAGTAAATAGATGGTTCTCAGATAAGTAGCTATATGTAATTACTTTCTCTAAAAATTTGCCCAAGACTGGTAGTAAGCTTATAGGTCGACTATTGGGTCCATTTAATGAGTATTTGCTGTCTTTAGGTAGTAGGATCACTTTTGCTTCCTTCCACAACTTTGAGTAAATACCCTTCTCTATACTTAAATTGAAAATATAGCAAACTGGTTTAATTATGTGTTTTACAGCAATTTTTACAAATTACCCATAAATTATGCCTGCTCAGACTCACTGACCTCCACCCTGAAGTCATCTATACTCTTGAATTTGTTGAGGTGTTCCTTTAGTTTGGGATCGATGACATGTCCCTTAACTTTGGAGTATTTCAGGAAAGCCCAGAATTTTTCCAGACCATAGAGTTGACCTGTCAACAAACACCACATGCAAGAAGAGATTAATGTTTTATGTGCCTCACACATACACTCTTACACATATATTTTCAAACATAAACATCATGGTTATACATTTAAATCAGTGACCTTAATATTTAATCTGACAAAAAACTATTGTGAACCTTGAAAGTACCCAAAAAGTGTGCATATTTCAACTAATATTAACCAAACTAAAACATAATCAAAAGCATACTTTTGCACCCTCTAAGTCACAGCAGTCAGTTTGCTGGCAGAAACACATACATTGCCTAGAGAAATGAACTACTTTTATTGCTCCCTAAGAATTTTGCACAGAACTAAGTTCACAAGGAGTTATACACAGAATGAGATGCAAATCTCTGCCACTTTCAATAAATGCTCAATGCATGTGTTGACTTTAACTACTCATTATATTTAAAGACTCATGTTAGACAAACATTTGACCCATTTGAGTCAATGAAAACAGTAATGACCCTAAATCGATAACACATTCTGGCCTTTATACCTCCGGTCATTACGTGCTCTAAACAAGAGTAAGGATCGAATAATGGCAATATTGTAGCCTGGAGGCTGGGCCAGATTTATTGATAAGACCTGCTTTCACAACTTCCCAGTACTTAACTGGCTGTGATAAAGGCTAAACCGAGTATAATTTGGTGCAGCCATTCTGTGCCAGGCTTCAGTGACACAATGTTGGTTCCATGGCAGTTCTTGGTGCGGTGTTTGTGAAAGCTGCCCAAATAGTATTATCCCTGAACTCATGAATATGAGTAAATAAAGCTAGACAATGCTAAATATTGATGCTTGCTTTAAAGGGGACATACCATAAAACAAACTAACCTTTTCAGCACATTAATTTGAATATCTGGATTTGAACAACCCACACAGTCAGTTTTTTGTGATCTGCCTAAAGCAGAAAACAAGAGATAAAACAAGCTGTTCTTATTTTGGGCTGCGTTTTTCATATACTACAGACATGTCGGAAGTGTTCTGCCTCCTACCCTGATTGTCTATAATCACAGAGCTAGTGCTGCATTTATGTGAGAGCACAAACAGGGTAAAACAGAGCACTAGCACAGAAAAATGCTGAAAATGGAGATGAAAAAGAACCAATGGTTAAACCCAGCATTTCTACTCCTCAATTCTGTGTGCCTTGTGCTGAAGTGGCTCATTATCAATTAAAGCAACAGGTGCTGAAACCACTTCTGAACAGGGCTGTTTAGGCAGGAGGAGAGAGAACAGTGCTGTATTGTTTGACCCTTGAGGTATTTGGACTAAAGCATGTCACAGACATTAACACACCAGGGAACTGTGTTAACAGTGTATTATTTGGAACCTTAATATGAGCCAGTTTTACCCAACAAGCAATATATTTGTCAGGCCCCAAACAAAACTAACCTATAGCTGAGAGAACATTCTACGAATTGTCACATGATCACTAATTTTACTTCAGACATTGTACATTCAGCACATGTACCTTTCTCGTAGTCATTTAAGGTTTCCTCCTGGAACTCCTTGAAGATTTCAGGTCTAAACCTCTTCTCTAAACCGTAACTGTAGAAACGGAAGAGACATTCCAATCCGTACCTGCAGAGAGACAGAGCTCCAGATAAATGCTGGCATTTATAATCACATAAGAAAGCAGCTAAACACATCTGTACACCATAATGGTAAATGTTAAATAATAGTACAGGTGTGTTGTTAGAGGTAAAGCACAGCTATGTGTATAGTTACTGAACAGCACAGCACAGGAGAGCACAGGTGTGTGTATAGCTGCAGAATGGTGCAGGTGTGTGCATAATTACAAAAGAGCACAGCTGTGTGTACATTTACAGTTGATAGTATAGTTAAATTGTCAACATTTTTTTCCTAAAGGTATATTCAAAGTTGTCTTTTTAACTCATAGGTGTTAAAAGCATTCATGGAGTACCTCTTTTTACCTAACTGTAAAAATGTTTACACCTAGGGACATTTAAATATTCATAATCTTTGTTTACGTAGGTATGTATATTTAAGACACTAAACTAATGTCCATATCTAAAAAGAAACTTGTCACACAACTTGAATTTAATATTTGCTTTTCTCATGTGTGCGTGCACACAATCTGGAGCAACCTGTTCACTAGTTCTCTTTGCCATGCCAGCTCACAATAACTCTAATAATTTATGACCACCTTCACTAGTTCTCACATGCTTTCAGCTTGTGTTTACACATTCCCTCAATGTGTCAGGCTTTGTAAATAATACATACTTTGAGAAGAATGTTACCACAGGTGTGGTGTTAACCGATTTGTTGCATTGTTGATTGTGCATTGTGTTAAACTTAAAATAGAAACCCACTGTCTTTATTTGTATTTCAGGCAAAATAACTGCCTCTCACCAAACGGTGCAGTAAATAAAACACCTAAACTGCCTCTCATCTGTAATTTATGGAGGCATTCCATGGCATAGTATCTACTCTGCTTGGCTTAGCTCTGATTTTTTTTGCTATTCCACTAGGCAGATTTGGTCTCTGAATGCAGGTACTTTTTTAATTCCTGCTCACGCTTGGTTCCAAGAGAGAGTCTAAGCGTGACATGTAAACATTGCAGAGCACTGACAGGCTAGACAGACCTTTCTACACAGTGAAATGCAGACCTCCAGCACAAACTAACCGCTTGTAAAATCTCAAAGCTACAATAGCAATTACATTGTTTTATCTAACTCACAATGGCAGCTCCTAAAGGTGGAGCTGTGTTCAATCCCAAACAACAACAACATGTTAAATTACATTTTTTGATGTCATCAGCTACATTTTTGGGTGGGGTGCTTTACAGCCAACAAGACCATCCAGGGCCCAAGCAAGTAGAACCAGGTAGAGTAGAGTAGAGCAGGTACAATGCAGTGGAAAAGTCACATTATTACCCATGCATGTGGCCCTCACCTTCAGCTTATTAACCACACTCATTATCTTTATCGCAGTAGTAGTAGTAGTGATAATAAAAACAATATAAATAAAGATAGCTGAATTCAAGCTCCCTCAGTCTGCGCACACGACAGAAAATGGTGAAAGTATGCTGAGCATGGCTGAGCAGCAGCATGGAAGAATACTCCTCTAGTAGGCAAGCACAGATAGCAGGTTTGGACACAAATAAGCATTACTTTATGGCTTCAAGCGTCAAACTGAACAAAAAAGTATACTAAGCTAAATGAAAAAACAAAATACAAATAAGATGATTTGGGGAGAAGGGGCAGTCAAACAGAAGATCATCAGCATGCTCTTATCCCAAACTGATGTCATGTGGGTCTGTCTGACATAAATGAAGGGGACCTGTAACACATATGTGGCTCTCACCTGTAGCTTAGCAACCATACACATACATTTCATCTGTAGCTTAGTAACCAAGTATGCTGTTCTCAACATCAGCTTAATAAACATGCATTTGGTTCTCACATGTGGCTTGGTAACCATGCACCTGGCTCTCACCTGTCACTTTGCAATGAAGCACCTTGTTTGGACCTGCAGCTTAGTAACCGAATAACTGGATGTCACCTTCAGCTTAGTAACTAAGCATCAGGTTGTGGCCTGTAAATTGTAGCGCTTTTCCACTGCATGGTCCCTACTCTTCTTGGCTTTTTGCTTTTCCATTAGGCAAATCTGGTCCCTGGTACCTGTAACCGGGTACGTTTTTTTCCTTTTTATGTTCCTGCTCACTCCTGGTTCTAAGCGAGATGAGCAGGGACTAAACATGACGAGTAAACACTGCAGAATGCTGATTGACCAAGAGACATTTGTCTACAAGGTAGTGGAAAAGCAACCAGGCACCAAGCGTGTAGGAACTCACGATTAATACCTGGATAAAGAATAACTTGTAAGTAATTATTCACAGTTTGAATTACTACAGACACTTATTTGTAACTCAAGTCATTTAGATTTGTAGCACTTTGGTTCTGTGTTTATTTTCATGCAGTTAGCCGTCATCTAAATATGGAGATATTTCCACCTTAAGTAATCCATAAGAAGTAAAATAAAATATCCCTAAAATATGGATAAAGCAAATTTCCTGCATTAGACCTGGTACAATTCTTCATTCTACAATTCACCAGCAGTGCTGAAACATTATATTTTGCTTTTGCCGGCTTTGTTTTTACATTGTTTTTTGTATTTGTGAATGAGATGTGTGTGTGGCAAATGCAATGCAGCATCATTGGCATAACACAGTTATGTGACATTTTTGTTTGTAGAGTCAGGCCTTTTCAGTGTTCATTAGTGCAATTTGTACAAGTTTCAAAAACTTCCAGCCACTCAAATTGGGGACATCACATTCTGTGTATTGGGACCTTCAAGGTTAATGAGAATGTGTGATTCCCAGTAAAATACCCTGTTACAGCTTAGTAGCCAAGCAGCTAGGTCTCAAAGGTACCTTAGTAACCACCTGTGCCTTATTATTGAAGTTTGTACATGCTCTTGCTCTGAACTCTTGTTTCTCACCTGTAGTTCTCTTTGGCATCTTCCAAGGCGTACTGTTTAAATTCCTCGTACATCTTCCTGTTGAAATTGTCCCTCAGGAAGAAAGACCAGAACCTGAAGAGTGTGTTCATCTCCTGAGACTGGCCCACTCCCAACCGTTTTCTCTCTATAAACAAATGAATCAAACAACCAATCACAATCTATTACATCCCACAAAGAAAGACTATGTTCTAGGACTGTCCCGAATACCGTTTTTAGGGCTTCTGAGTTTCGACCATAATATTCAAGTGGAGGGGTCAGAAAATCTGCATATGAGAACCGTTTTAAAATCCAAAGCTACGCTGCAACTCTCAGTGGAATTCTGCAAGTTAACTTGTGTGTACACACTGCCACCAAGGGCACAGTGCAAAGTGTATGCACAGGTTAACCAAAACCTCATGGAGGTGGTCTAATTTGAGGTATGAAGCTGACCTAATGAACTCTGGCACTGCCATGCTTTGTTGTAAGTGGACCGTTTTAGTGTGTTAGGTTGTTTTAGGATTCATTCATACAAGTAGTTTTATGTTGATGAATATGAATGCTTTTCCATAAACACTGCAGGGATTTTTTTTTCCATTGGAGAGCCTGAATACTGGTGAAGTGGAGCTTTGCTTCTATAGATGGCCACTTTTTTACAAAACAAATATCTCAGTCTCAGAAATAATGTAGCGCCTTTCATAAACACAAAATAATTTTTGTTGTGTATGGTGAATCCAAAGAAGGAAAAGAAAGGAAAGTTTTCAGCAAAGATTTCAAGGATAACAGAATAACCAAATATCAGAATAATCGGGGCCAGCCCTACCATGTTAATTTAAAATTACTATCAAGTCCTGAACATAAGTGCATCTAGCTGTATAGTGGTGTTTACCATTGAGACAGCGTCGGCGATACTTGTGATAGACTTGCTGGGTGAAGCCGTTCTCTTGGAGCAGCTCATGGGACGGGTGCCAGAATTTGGGCAGAGACTGAGGGGTACAGCCATAACTTCCAGACTGCAAGGGGGCACCCTCAGATGGAGAGGCATTCGAGCTACTGCTCAGAGACAAAAAGAGAGTGTGAAGAGAGATTTAAAAATGGCTTACAGTTGTATTGCTTTTGTGTGTAGGCCAAAAATGTATTGACTGCCATATTTGTGTGTGTTCAATACACATAATGGTTTATTTAGTGGTGTGTGTCTATCCTGTTGGAGATGCGTGGGGTATGTTATGTGTATCTCTATCTATTTGTATCTAAGTGCTATGGTATGTGTGTATATAACCTCATAAAATGATTGCATGTGTGTGTGAGCATATGGTCGTGTGTATGTCTAACCTTATGGAGTTAGTGCGTGGTCTGTGTTCTCTGGAGTCCATTACCCAACCAACATGGCTCTCCAGCGGAGGATTTGAACTGTGCCGAGTTTTCCTCTTCCGGGGAGTCTGAGAGTAACTCATTATTAAATAAGGTCTAATAGTAAAATTATGTCAACATAGTACATGTATTACGATATAAAATTTTTTGACTAAAGGACATTAGAAAAATATTGAACATTAGAAAAATATTCAACTTCAGAAACCTGTATTGTGTACACATTTTCCATTTGTGGCCTATGAGCTTCATATTATCTGCATAGCTCCGTTACCAAACTAAAGCAGCAAATATGTCTTGGTTGGTTGTGTCTGGTGTGGAATTAAATATTCTGAGAATTTAATATTTAGTCAAATATTCACTTTACAGCAACACCTAGAAAAAAATGTATGCCTCCATATGCATACCTGTCCATCAATGCTGCCACAGTCCTTGATGACAGGGTAAAAGCGGGGGGTTTTAGTTGGGTCCTGACGTCCAGGTGTGCGAGGGGTGCGGGGCGTCCGGGGAGCACTGGAGGTTTCTGGGACATTTGTGGGGAGAGAGTGGGCCATGCTTGACTCGTCTACATTAAAAAAAATAAAAATAAAAAATTACACAATGTAATTGATTCATTTGGTTGCAATTATATTTACACATTTTACCAACATTATTGTGTACTAGCATATAGTAAATAAATCATTATAATAAGAAAAAAAAAAAAAGAATCTACCTTGGCAAGGGGGAGGTGGGGGCACTTCCTGTTTGGGGTCGACGGGCAGCTTTGGGGTCAATGTTTCAAACTCATCCTGGCTGATCACACTGATTTTCTTAAAGTTCTCCACTTCCTGCAAAGAGAGACACACACACACACACACACACACGTTAGTGTTTTAGAGAAAGGCACATTCAGTGAAGGCAAGCTGGCAAGCTAATCACAAATTTGGAGACAGCTCACCTTCCTTAAATAACTACTGCACTATATATAAGGGAACATAATATAAAGGAAACGAAATATTAAATGTATTAAATGTATGTAACACCTGAAAGTATTGTGTGACATGACACAAAATAAAAGAGCAAATGGGTGATGCCATTGGCTTTATTCCAAAGCTATCATTCTCAGTGATGCTTGTTATATTTTTCTCCATCAAAATAAACCTGTCTAGACTATTACAAATATAAAATGTCCCAACATGGCTTTCTGCACAGCTTACACAGTGTAACATACCCTGTCAACAGTGAGTAGTGAAGCTAGGCGACGTTAACGTCACTACGCTAAGCAGGATTAGTTTCTACGTTAAGGCATTTGAGGTGAAGGGTCTTACTCAAGGCCTTGCTGATCACACTGTGTCCTCAGTGACCGCAACAGAGCTTAAACCACCAGCTTTACAGGAGGCAAATCAGCTGCACTAATATTTTGAATGTCAGAATCAATTACTTATATGCAAAATTTAGAAAAACCTGGTTAAATTACATTATAAATATGGAATATCATGAAATATGCCATGATGTCTGCATAGGAAACATTCAGCAAATAAAAAGTAATTAAGCACAAACATTAATTTATCAGTAACACATTTCTTAAAAAACACCCCAACCACTGCAAATAAAATTATATAATTATATCATTACTTACATTGAACAAATTATGTACTGTTTTACTGGCACGAATAAATAAATAAATAAAACATCCTCCTGTTATATTCAAAAATAACCTCAAATTAGGACTTTTTAATTGTAATAAATGTTGGTAAACAGCAATACCAAATACCATGTTAATATTTTAAGACGGCATGCCATATGAAAAATGTGGATACCGCCCATCCATAAGATGAGTTACTGTTTTTTTACATCTTAAAATAGGGCCAAAAACATGAATGCCTACTACAGTGTCCAGTGAGATGGCATAAGCTTTAAAAACTCCAGCAGCACTGCTGTGCCTGATCCATGTGTATCAAAGCAAAAAACATTTACTCACTGCCACCACCATGTCAGTGTCACTGCTCTCAGTTCTGATAATGATCCACTAAACAAATACAGCATTCACTGTGGTGGCCCTTTTGCATTCCTGATCATTAAAGATCAGGGTGAAAGGGTTCAGAACAAGAGATTAACTATATTCTGTAATTTTAGAGCTACAAAGTGTAGCTAATATAATCACTGGAGCTGATAAATATGTACTGTGGTTTAAGAAACAGGGAGATAAATTAAAAATGTTATGGCTGAATCATGTATATTAATTAATTTACATTCTTATTGTTCATCAAGTTGCTTTTGTGTATTTTACGCGCACAAAAGATAACATTTGCTAAAGCAGTACTTTTCACATTGCTCTAGGACACTTATCACTGAAAAATCAGGAAGGCAATACAAAGTACACAGTTGTTTCCACACAGTTGACCTATTTCATATGAAATGTGCAAATACTTTATAGGTCAATTTGGATGTAATATAGCCCTAAAAGAAAGCTGATTTTGTGTTTTGCAGGAGATAAAACAAAGCATGAGTCTGTTAAAGCACTAATAAGAGAGCAATAATACAGACGTTGGTAAGGATCTGAGAATCTTTCAGTTCATTTTCTGTTCAGTTTTTTACAGGGAACTAACATGTTCTCAAAATATTTCTCTAAAGGAAGAATTCTTGGTACAATATACAGTCTTAAGCTAAGAGGAACAATAAAGAATGACAGATTTTTTTCCCTATCCAGTCACAACACCAACCAAAAAAAACAGCAGTTAATATAGCACATCTGATCCTTGCAGCTCAAAGTATTTCATATCATATAAGGATGCAGAAAAAACCCAAAGCCTTTAATTCACAAGATAAAATCTTAAATAACATTGCTCTTCCAACCTCACCATCTCCCCTTCACTCTCCCTCTCAAAACCTTATTCACCTGACAGGGATTAAGCCTAATCCTACAATGCACTCTCATTTAAAAGTGAAATCTTCATTCAGAAAGTTGTCAAGTACACAACAAGGCTTAAATGGACACTTGGGCACCTGTTTCCAAATCTCTGCTTAATTAAATCAAGTTGTAAACAAGGCTACTGAGACTAAAATGTTCCATTTAAAAAAAAATATACTGAATAAGAATTGTCCACAATGGTGGTGATAGAGGACAGTCTGAAGATATGATTCTCACATAAATTTATATAGTATAAAATGATTAAAAAGTCTCCAGTCTGACTTAATCAAATATCTGGGTTTTTTTTGGGTTTTTTTTGCAAAATTGTCTGTACAGATTTCAAAATGTCACCGTCTGTCCTTACACTGCTCTAGTTTATTATGAAATATGCATACTTAACTTGGCATGGAAGTTAATAAAACTAGAGTCTGGGTTGATCTATTCATCAAATCATGAAATTCTGAACACACTAATGGGAACCAAGTGTTTCCATATTTGTTTAAAAAGACCCAAGGTGCCCCAGCTACAACAACAAAATTCAATCAAGCAATAAAATATAAAATTATACATTGTATAACTATATTTTTTATATTTTAAATAAACAAACAAATATTGCAGAAATTGCCAGATGTCTAATGTGAAACTGCTTAGCTGTACTTTCACCTTCAGACTCTGTGATAAGCTGTCATGACCTTAATGTTGTAAGCACAGGTGACAAAACTCACACTAAAAAGATTTCACCCACTCTATACCTGCATTTAGCTTAGAACTATTATCATGATGTTCAAAACCTGCTTTCTTTAAACCTCTTCATATAACTACTGTTTAATAGTGTAAACATAAAACCAACATGCACAGAACTAAAGTCTTAACGAATTAAGCCTTTTGATTTACAGGGGAGAATACATTCCATTTGTCTCTCCTCTCTGTTTGATCTTGCGCCCCCACTCATCCAATCTCTGTATCCCTACTCCCATTTTCCAAAGTCAAAATACAATACAGAGATTAAAAAAAAAGAAAGGAAAAATAAACAGATAAAGAGCAGGTGACCCTGATGATGGAACAAGAACAACTAATTTGGACAAGAAGTGTAGTACTGGATTTGTTCGCTTGCTCTGATTGATGACAATTTTATGCAGTTATAATGCATTTATGTGATGTAATGAATAATGACATAAGAAGAAATCATTAGAATATTTACAAAATATTGAGCTTGCAAAAATAGTCTGAACTGAAGTACATGACTAAAATAAATGATTTGCATCGATTTTTGTAGTAAATTGCAACAAAACAATTTTATTTTTCGCTCTATGTCCAAAAGTATGAAAACACATGCTTGTGCAGTAAATTTTCTAAAACGATGCTCAGTAAAAAGTGGTTTTATCTCCCTTGCTACAACTTATATTCTTCAAGGAAAGCTTCACCCCATATAATAAAACACTGCTGTGAGAATTTGATTGCACTACAATATTTTACTACAGTAGATGCTTTCCTGAGGAATTAAGGTTGCAGTATATAGCCAGTCACCCTTGAGAATTCACTGGGCTTTAAGATCAGAATCCCTGATGTCCCTTTGAGGCTACTCCTGGGGCAGTGGTGAGAAATAAGGGTTTATTTTAGGGACAGATACATTCTGGGAGCTGTGTGAGTGGTTCACATGTAAAGGATATGTGGTGGCTGATATGTGAGATAACTGATGCCCGCTGCTGTAGATATTAATGCAAAATCAGCAGCATGGACATGACCCAGTAAAGACTTAACACTCATACGCAACAATACATTTTTACCACCAAAAAGTAGTTTTACTATAATTTTTTAAAATAACATTCATTTTACATTTGACAAATCAAATTGCTTTGTAATCCTGGAATTTAACAGCTTAGGCTCCATTGGCGCTGGCCATATATAAAACAGGTTATTTGTACAATATATCTAATACATTCAGACCACTAAATGTCAGTACAATGTCTTATTCATAATGTGAGGAAGAAGAAATGAAGAAAATGATTGCTAAGTTAAATAAGGAATTTTTCAATTAATCAAAGATGATATTCTGTCATAGTTTGAATGTAATTCTGAACTTCTTAGCACAATTTAGCACAATTTCTAATTATTTGCTGATTCAAGAAAATGGTTGATTGTGCAAAGATCAAATTTGATGTTTTATATATTTTGCACAAATATACAGCAATTTTGCATTAGTGTTTGCACAAGTGTGTTCTCTGCAGAAGTGAAAAACGTGTAATTCTGTGTGCCATTTTACCTTTGCATCAGTGCCATTTTATCACCTGCAGCTCTGCTATTTAAATACTATTTGAATCCAGTATGATACTTTGAGTATTTATGACCTTCATATTATTTATACTGAAATCAGAGCAGTGTAAGAAATATCCCAGTGTGTATCTACCACTGACATTAGTGCAGTGAAAATACAGTGCAAGGGATTTTTTGCACTGTGTGTTTAGCACATACACTGAATAGATAGTGGAATTATAACCCAAGAGTATGTAGCCACAACCATAGAGGAACACTGTCTGTTTTCCTTCATACAATGCCATCGCAGTTACATCTTAGTAACTTTTTTAGTACAGAAGGCAGTTTAAAAATCTCACATCCACATGAAAGACTGGTCATTCAATACATTCAGTTATATTACCTGCCATGTATTAAGACATATAATAAAGGCTGACTTTGACTGATATCATTTACATTTATTTAAGTGCTGGGTATAGAAAATTCTATACAGCTAAAACTAGTTAGCTGCATTAACACTGGACTGCTGGTGCTGAAGAAACAATCTTCAGACACCAAACAACGCCAGGCAGATTGAGGTTTTTAGCTACTCTTAATTTTCAAATGAGTGAGTTGAGTGGAGAGGGCTAATAATTCTTATCACAGTATAATGATACATCATTGTTACACCCACCCGGATTTCATTACCTTATTGTTGGTGTTGTCCAGCTGGTTTTCCTCTGTCCAGAGGTCCTGTTCATAGTAGTAGAGTCCGTCATTGATGGCTTTGGCGAGTTCTGCTGTGATTTTGGCACGGGATACATGATTCCCTGTGCGGTCTCCTCCTGGATGTTTCCGCAAGTGCGGAGGTGTCTGGGTGACGATGAGGATTTTATTAACATCATTGTCATCCAGTTCTCCATCCGATTCATCTGACCAGTCAGTAAATGTGTTTTGACGAGGTGCCGCCAGCCGTTCTATCTCCTCATCAAAAAGGAAATCCAGTTCCTCTTGATCTGGCTCAGTATGTACTTCCGGACTGGATTTAATAACTTCTGATCGCTCCTAAAAATAATTAAAAAAAGAAAACAACTTAAACATATATTTTAGAGCCTGGTGTGGTGGTGGATTACTGTTGTTGTTCTGGTTTTTAACCATAAATATGTAGAGAAGTCCAAAGAGATGTTAAACAACGAAAACGAAAAGATTTATACTGCAAAGGCATGTCTGTCTCCCATCCTCCCAAACAAAACAACAAAGCATCCAATGAATAAAATAATACAAAATAAAAAGGGAGTAAGTAGGAAGTATGGAGGGAAGATACTCAACTGTTACTGGGGGGTGCTCAAACTGAGGAAGAGGAGAAAGATGATGAAGAATTACAGGTGGCTGAAGGCCGACAGGTGAGAATGAAGTGAAAAAAGAAAAATTGGAAGTGAGAATCAGAAGGAAAAGATATATGGATATTTAAGGCAGAGGAAAGTAAGGCATTGAGATAAACAGAAGTAAAGTCTGATTAAGGTTAAGAAATAAACCGTATCATGGTGCAATAAAACCCATTTCTAATATTTTATCTTGATGCCAAACTAATTTGAAACATTTATATGCCTTTTGTCTTGTGCAAAAAGGTTGTATTGACATAAGCATTAAGATTTTATCTCTAGAACTAAGCTGTAATAAATAGATAGAAAAAATTAGTGTAGTTTGACTCATAAAACTGTGCATGTGTGTGCCCCTCTTTACCTTGTTTTTCCCAGAGGTGTTCCTGTGTCGTTTCTCCACCTGGATCCACTGGCTCTCATGGTCAGGCAGACTGCTGGGCAGCCCCTGAGCCGTCCTTGCATCAGACACATCGTTGGACAGCCCTGCAGGGAGCCTCTCGTCTGTGTTGGACACAACTTTGGACTCGACAGTTGACGTCTCGATGGGCAGGGGCTTGGCCTCGGTATCAGAGCTGTCGTTTAATTGTCCATTTGTGGTAGGTGTAGGCTCGACGGTGATCTGATTCTTTGGGGAGGTTGAAACTGAAAAGGCAAAGGAACTGCGTGAATGTGATGGTCCTTTAAGCAGGTTTTCTAAATTTGTTTTTTAAATATTTAAAATAGTTATTAAACATATTCAATCACTGAAAATTACACTGACAGCTATGACTCCCTCAAATCACATACAATGCCAGCAACCTTGAAGACTGAAAGTATGCATATGCTTCCTGTTAGAAACGAAAATAGCAAGACTACTGGACAACTTATTTTGCTTAGAGGAGAACACTAACAATCCTGATTTGCCTCCTTAGCTGACTAGCACTGTGTGTTTTGGGGTCTCCTTAGCTGTCTTAACACATCCTGACAGAACAAGACCATTTGCACTCTCTAGGACTCCCATCCTTGGAATTCCTTGCTGAGGTATCACTTGTGACTAAACAGGTGATCTACTGACGACAGGGGCCAACCCTTAGACTACTGTACTACTTGTATTCTTTGCTCTGTGTCTAAGAGTAGATATATACTTGCTCTTATCTTGCACATCCTGTTTCCATTAGGTGCACTAGTGCTCAGAAGTTAATGCTATGCAAATGCAAAGTACAGTATACAAAAATGTTATGGGCAGTGCTGGCACTCGGCAGCATCAAAAAGTCAGAAGTTTTGAAGAAAGCTGCTTGACAGTTCGCAATTCTTTTTGGTCAGTGTTCTCTGATCTGCACTCTGGTGGAAATCGAAAAAAAAATCAAAACGTTTCACATGCTGCAACTGATCTGAATTGTGTAGTGTAACCCCATCTTAAGGCCAAAGAACACTGATTTCATTCAAGCAACCACAAAGAAGCACGCTAACACAGG
This sequence comes from Hoplias malabaricus, assembly GCF_029633855.1. Taxonomy (NCBI): domain Eukaryota; kingdom Metazoa; phylum Chordata; class Actinopteri; order Characiformes; family Erythrinidae; genus Hoplias; species Hoplias malabaricus. The sequence goes on from NC_089800.1 coordinate 69,522,209, forward strand.
TCAGCAGCAGTCCTTAGAAAGTGCATTTCACAGTTGTGACAAACATCCTCACGACTACTATACTACTATCGTTACACTTATATAGCGCCTTTCTAAATACCCAAGGACGCTTTACAATCCACACTGCTCAGAACACTCAATCCACACACTGGCGAGAAGCGGCAGCCAAACGCGCACAGCGTACTCTTGACCAGGAACGACCGTCCACCTGGAGGACTGCATCGGGCACTAGGATTTCACCCAGGACAGAGTGCCAATCCATATATGGGCTCACACACATACAGACGGACATTCACATACACACTCATTCACTCACAAACCAGGACAGTTATTAGACAGAAGCCAATTCACCTACCCTCCATGTTTTTGGACTGTGGGAGGAAACCGGAGACCCCGGAGGAAACCCACGCAGACACGGGGAGAACATGGAAACTCCACCCAGATGGGACTTGAACCCAAGATTCCCAGCGCTGGGAGGCGAACGTGCTAACCACTAAGCCACCGTGCCGCCCATGACAATGTAAAAAGCTGTTCAGTCAGTAAAGACTATGTTTCCAAACTTGTACGTGCTTGTTACTGAATTGTGGAAATATATATTTTTTTTCATGGCTCTGAAACGTTACATTTTTTAATGTGCAGTTAATAAAGAAGTAAATGTTCATTAGCAATACAGAACACTGCTTTAACAAAATAAAATCTGTAAGTATCGGTGAAGAAAAAGTGGTATCGGTGCCTTACCAATAATAAAAATGCAAAATGACACTATCAAATGGTTACACCTATATACTGACACTGGAGTTTTATCTTAATAATTTTAGCTTATATTAGTGAATGGTCCTTCTACTCAAAATTGTTGATGCAGAGCAGTTTCTAACATATTTCCTAGACTCTTATTTTATATATATATATATATATATATATATATATATATATATATATATATATATATATATATATATATATAAAAATCTTGTCTCCTTCTCAGCAGCATAAAAGAAATATTTGCAGGTTAAATAGGTCCAAGTTTACAACAAGCCACAGCAGAGTGTTTGTCACAACATCCTGTAATATTACTGTCTGTGGCAAAGCAGAAATCATATTATTGCTGGACTCCTGTAAACTCCCCATTATCTGCCCATTATCTGATTTCCCAAGGGCATGTAAATGCATTGATCAGATTACTTACAAAAAATTTGTGCAGTTATCTGATTATTAAGTGCTTGTAAACGCACTCACTGAGAAAACAAAATAAATGAGCAGTAGCAGAGAGGGGCACCTGCATTGAGGCAGGTGAAGGTCTGTCCTGGGACAAACTCAGGACAGTGGATGAGCTGAGTGAAATCTGTGCGGGGAGAGTCCACTGGAGGTCCAGGAATTGGCCAGTGCTCTGGATCCTCCTTTCTCCTGATCTTCTCATCCACCAGCTCCACCACATCACTGTCTTTAACTGCCTGAAGAGACAAATACATAAACGCAGACATTGGTATATGTACACAGACTAGGGTTCAATTCCTGGCACAGGAAATCACACTAATCCAACCGCACCCTACATGGACAAAAGTACTCTGACACTTGCACATTACACCTACAGGAGCTTTTATGACATACCATTCTAAATCCTGAGGCATTAATAAAAGTTATTAATACATTTCCCACTTTTCTGGGAAGGCACTCAACAAGTTTTGGACTGAAGTAGGACATATTTTTGTACATTCATCCATAACAGCATATGTGAGGTCAAACAATGATGGTGGTTGACAGGAGCTGGCTCTCAATCCCCGTTCTACCTCATCCCAAAAGATTTGGTGTGGACCAGTCAAGTTCTTCCACACAAAATTGAAACAACCATGCTTTTACACACCTTGTTTTATGCACTGGGGCACAGTCACACTGGAACAGAGAAGGGCCTTCCTCAGACTGTTCCCAAAAAAAGTGTGAAACAGCAAATTGCCCAAAATGTCTTGGTTCCTTCACTGGAACTAATGGGCCAAGGGCAAACATTTAAAATGGCAGGTTTTTGGAAATCAGCAGACTGAATATATAGGTGCTTAATTTCATTTAACTGGGGCAATTGAATGGATTGATTGAAATACCTGATTTCACTGAATGAATGAATTTGGCTTTTTATTTAAGAGTTGGTCTGTACACTGTGTAAAATTTCATTTATGGATTGATAAATATATTTCAAAATGACCTCAAAATCCTCTTCGATAATCTTCCATCCAAAGTCTGTTTTTTCCATTCTATTGTAAATTTGCTTTAGTGTTTTTATTCCAACAAAAACAATAGCCATGTTACATTTAAGGAATTGTTCTGGGATATTTAGAATGTATTGGACAGTAAAATAAATGCAAAGAGGTTTGGGATATTAAAATATGTAACAGCTGTCATTGTTTATTAGATGTCCATGTCAAAATGTCACCTCCATGATGAGGTTGATGTCAGTGGTCAAGGCCTGGACACGACGGAAACCAGCAATCAGAGAGATGGGCAGAAAGCCATTGGAGTCCATCTTTCTCCTCAGGAAAAAGTCACGCTCCAAGTTGTGCAGGCTGAAGTAGTACTCACTAAAGAAAAAAAAAACAAACAAAAAAACAAAACAAAACCAGTCTTACTCAGAACTTTTTGCACTTTTTACAGCATATACATAAATAGATTATTTAATTTTGATTTTTGTTTTTAATCTTGTGAACAAAAAAAAAAAAAAAACTAATTATTCTAGGATACATACAATAATAAAATATCTACATTTCAGTATGAAGGGAAAAAAAACAAAAAGTGCATATTTACAAATATCGACAAACATTATCTCTGTTTCCATGCTAGTCATTAACCTTTCATCTGCATGTCAAAATGTTCACTTTTGTTTCTCTTTTTTTGACCATTCTGTTTATTGGATATGCAAGTAAGAAAGAGATTGCAAAACAATAAAGTAAATGAATGAGTTACTTGAAACAATACCATGGTAAGTGTGACTGCCACTTTCTGTTTTGTTCAATCCAGAGTTGCAATTTTCTATGAATTACAGTGCTTAAAATAATTTGCACCGGAGCCTAGATGAAAAAAATATTCTCAACCACAAAGGGAGAGCATTGCTCTGGCACATTCACAACACCACACTGTGGAATATTATGCAGTTGAGAGGGTTGCATTTTAAGGTGGTTTGTGTTCAATTCTGACAAAAAGTCATCATTTCATTCTTTAAATCAGAAAAAGGAGGATAGGGTCAAAGAATAAAGAATATCCAGGACCCCCTAGTAGTAAAGCAAGATCATTTTTGGCACATAAACCACATTTGATATGTATGAATTATGCCTTGTAAAACAGTTGCAAATTGCTGGGACAGTAATGGAGCTTGATGCTGCCAGACCTACCTTTGATGGACAAATTATGTGCTCCACTAGCATCAAATTCTAATTGTACTATAGTGACATTTTGGAGTAAGCGATTGAGCATTTGTAAAGCTTCCCCTTAACTTCAAAGTTCATAAGTATGCTGTTCTAGTTTTGATCCCCCTCTTTTAGGGTATAGGTCAGGACTATGCCCGTTCATCTCTGGTCTTAGCTTCTCTGATAAAGCCTTTAGCAACTTTCATTTCAACACATCCTGGGACTCTGCAAGGAGAGCATGAGCATATTTCCCACTGAAAGTTAATTATTTCCTGTTAATAATACATCTAATGAGTTAACTCAGAGTGTCTCTTTCTTCCATATTATCTCAAATAATTTCAAATACCTCTGAGTAACCTTGACACATAAATAATCCAAACATTTTCAATATAACTTTCTATCATTACTATCATAGATCAAAAAATATCTATCCCACTAGTGCTCCACCCTCTTGACAAATTTTTGCATTTCTCTTAATCAATTCATTTATTTTTGCCTAAAGCATTTTTGGTCATGGACCAGTATAAATGTAACGTGGAACAATAAACGCCACAAAATCCGTAAAATGCTTTTACTCTTGTGTAGTTCAAGCACCCATTCATCCACTTTCTATCTTCTCCTTACTAATTTCACTCTTTGCTAAAGGGCGTATGTGGTTGTTTTAGCAAAGAGAATGTGCATCAACATCACAAAAATCTCACAAAAAAATCCTGCTAAACCAGTCTGCCACCAACAGAGCTGGATAAGACATGCAGAACAGCAAATGAGATTTAGTTACAAAAGGCCTGTCATAATGGACTCCTATACAGCTGAAAACATGTAGTCAGTTTTAAAGTGATAGTTCAGAGAAATGGTAATATGACAGTATTTAAACTCACAAGTATATATCGATGTAAAAAGTGTATTCATTTGATTTCTTAACAAGGTATTGTCTTTAGTGACGCTGTTCCAGTCAATCTCAATTGGCACTGAAATGAGACTCTACCAGTGTCTTGTTGGGCAGAGCTCTGCAAAGCACCACCCAAAACGTTAAAAGCTTTTGTTTACAAAAGTCAGGTCACCAGAATTAACAACTATTCTGGATTATACTAAGGGTGTTTGTGCTGTGACATACACTCTTGTTAAATTCTGAGGCAGAAATGTTACTATTATTTGTGAAAAAAAATTGTGTGTGTTTGTGCACACGTGTGTATATATGTGCATGTGTGTATATACACACACACTTTATCATTTTTATACTTAATTTAATTTATAACACAGGAATGGCACATCACTTCACAGTCCAGATCATTTTCAACTCCCTCTTAGGCACAAATACTAAAATTAGCACACACACACACACACACACACACACACACACACACCTGAACCTGATCCCAGGCTCCGGATTTCTTCTCTCTGATGTAATATTAGCACCACCTTCTGGTGGCATTATGCACTGAACTCATTCAGCTTAAAAGGTGATATTAAATCTTTCATTCATTCATCATCTGTAACCGCTTATCCAGTTCAGGCGGGCCCAGAGCTTACCTGGAATCATTGGGCGCAAGGCGGGAATACACCCTGGAGGGGGCGCCAGTCCTTCACAGGGCAACACAGACACACACACACACACATTAACTCACACCTACGGACACTTGAGTCGCCAATCCACCTACCAACGTGTGTTTTTGGACTGTGGGAGGAAACCGGAGAACCCGGAGGAAACCCACACAGACACGAGGAGAACACACCAACTCCTCATAGTGATATTAAATCTATTGGCTTCAAACCACATTACATTTCTTTTCCTTTTTTTGTAATTTCAATTTTCAGCTCTCCTCACGTCAACAGAATTTATTTCATAAGCAGATTATATGCTCTAAGCAAGCTACAGAGTCTTAGCGCATTATTTTACAAGTAGCGACCAAATTTGTACATTCAACATTAAGTTGAATTTTATAATTTCAGCATAGAATAATATGCAGGTAGTTCCATGGTAAAGTGTGCATTAATGTCCACTGCTTGTATTTGTCTTGAGGGGATGAATATTTCCAATGTACTACTTTTGAGAGAGGTTTATATTTTACAAATTGCAAATCTGTAATTTTTTACCACATCCTTAAAAAATGGCAACACTGTATTAACTCACATCTGGCGTTTAATGTACTCTTTGAGTAGACTCTCCTCGATGGTGTACATCTGTATCCGGTTTCCATCATCATAGAAATACATCATATTTGTACCAAACTCTGGAGGCACATTGGAACCATCCATGTAAAAATCACGGTGACCATGGGGATAGTCATAGCGACCTAGAGGACAGATATATGAGAGGAGAGAGAGAAAGAGAGAGAGTTTATTAGCAAATAATTTGTTCTCAACCAATCCATTAAACAATAGTAGCAACTTATCCATTGGTGAACAATTACATTGGTGAACCATTTTAGGAAACAAGCATTGTGTTATATTAGACTGGCTGTTGTCTTTATAGGTAACCCTTGAATGTGAACCTGACAGACAGCATGCGTTATTTAACTTTATAAATAATCCTGCTTAAATATCCCTGTGCTAAATAACTGTCTGACTGGTGACATGGCTGCAGTTTTAAGGTACTGAAGGCAGTTTTGGATGATTTTTCATTTCTTACTTTTATAGCCCTAGTTTTAATCCAAATAAGGATATTCCAAAAATGTCTTTCCTGGTCAACTGTGTTAAGTGGAAATTTTTAATAGTTAATTGTAAACCACTACTGTCACTGTTAACAAAATTTTATATTATGTAGTTTGTCACATAACATTAAAATAATGAACATTTTTTCCATTAATCCGCTTATTAATGTATGTTTGCTGAACAGACAAGTCTTGAATGTGCATGTCAAAAATTGTAATAATGGTGACAAATAAAGCAGTAGTCACAGTGATTGCTTGGTTACCTCGGCCACGGCCTCTGCCCCTGCCACGACCTTTGGCCCGCCCCCTGAGACTGCCACGGACAGAACTACCTTCACTTCGGACACTGGATATGTCATCGAAAAAATCCCGTTCTCTCCTCCAGCCTGAAGAATCACATACAATAGCAGATAATTAAGAAAGAAAATCGGCATTAATTAAAAAAAGAAAAAAAAATCTCCATGCTATTTGCTGACCGAAAAATTGGCCAGTTAACCTGTTTGCTAAAACACCAGAAGATAATATTACAGATATTTATGGGATAACAGGAAAAAACAAATACTGAAAAAACACAAATAATGTATGCAAACTGAAATGTATTATACCACATAAAACTTTAAGAAATTGATCTTGTTAAGATGATGAGATAATGCACTTCAAATAAGGTTTAAAAAGCAATAAAGCAATAAGCCAGTGTAAACAACTGTAATACCAGTGTCCTCAGCCGTTTTCATTTCCACACAATAAATGACAACAAAATAATCATTTTTATACCTACTGTCTGGTATTTTTGTAACCTAAAAGTTGCTTATTGCTCTTTTAAGGTTATTTAACATTAAGAGTTTACTTCAGATAAAAATAAACCTTTTGGAGTGTGATATCTTAATTGACAAAACAAAGCCTACAAACACAAATCAGTGATGTTTAATATTGTTACCTTTCAACTGACAAAAGTACAAAGATATTTAATGTTTTCATTTAACAACTTTTGTGTTTTGTAAATATAAACACATTTAGAATCTGACGCCTCTAAATAAATTGGGATAAGACAAAATAAGAATGAAAATGTAATTCAAAAATTCATGTCATGAAGTACTACGCTATACGCAGGTAAATAAGGTAGGACACCAATGTTGAATGAGTGTGACTTTCACACCCTCAGATGGTGCTGCACAAACTGTCATGCTACAGTCATAAATACAGACACTTGCATTTGGGAGAACTCCAAAGAACTGTTGTCATTTAACAGACTCTACCACTGAATCAAGAAATTCAACCTAAAACTTAAAGCTAAGGTTGGTGGTTTTGTAGAAACCCAGTCAGTGTGGGTGGGGTTGGAAAGAAATCCCAACAAAAAGTCCCACCCAATTCTCAAAAAATAAGCCCTCTTTCCAAATCTTTCATTTTCAACAACGGTTCTGTCTCCAGATAGCTGCTGGCTATTGGTCTGCACTGCTTTCTTGACAGGATATGAAAACGTAGTGTTGCCAACTGTCCTGTAAAAAATACGGAATTGTCCCATATTCGCACACGATGTGTTCTGTTTCAAACCAATATGGGATGCATTTTGCTACTTATTTTGGAGATCACACTTTTATGTTTGAGACTGAAACACGCAGCTCTCTCTCAGCCGGAGCGAAGGGCAGATGCTCCACGGCTCCTAAACAGAGAACACGCTTTTCATTGGTCATCACCTTTATTAAGTCAATCAGCAGCCAGTGGTATCTGTCCATCATTGCCAATGGAGTCACAGTCCTTCCTACAGAGGCTTTTTATTGAATACCATTTCTGCCACTGACTTTTGTTTCTTTAGTTGTTTACCATTACCACTGGATTAAATATTTACAGTTTTTGCTTTTTTTTTTTTTTGCTTATATACACAACAAATCTATTTCTTTATGTCATCAGACCTTAAAACGTATTGGCTGCTATGAGGATGTTAAGAGTATTTCGAGAAAAATAACAAAAATGTTTTTAACACAAATCACCAACCCTTGCTTTAAGTATGCAAATATAAAGCTACATTTTAGTCCTATGCAGAAATGCTAACACATTCTCTATGCTCAAGCTCATCTCAGAGGCTCCAAGAGAAAGTTGAAAGTTGGGGTCTAAAAGAGTCTCCGTGTTTATCAGGTCTGAGTTTTCATGAAAAATGTAATGTTGTGTTTTGCAAAGTAATGACAAAAGGGACCATCCAGACTGTTTTCAGTTATAGGTGCAAAAGCCAACATCAGTCACCATAGCATAGGTGATTTCTACATGCGAGTATGTGTGAAATTTCCACTGATATGCAGGAATACATTGGGTTTTTAGAGAGACATATGCTGCCAATATCATTTCCTGGGAAGTCCATAGTTATTTCAGCAAGACAATTCTTTTGTGCACATTCTCCAACCACACTGATTTGTAGGTTTGGAAAGTGTGGCCTTGACTGTTGTCATTGGCATATCATGAAGTAGGGAATCAGGTAAAGGCAAACATGGATTGTTAAGCATCTTCTATTCTTCTATATGTAGTCTTTTATTAAGAAATAGCAGGTGAAATTTCCACTTGCAAAATTTTAACAATTAATTCCCAAATGATAAAACAGTGTAACCAAAAGGAAAGGTGATGTAACACAGTGGTAAACATGCAGCTGTTTCAACATTTTTGCAGTGTGCTGTAGGCATCAAATTCTAAATGTTTGTGTTACAAAATAAAATCAAGTTGTTAAGTGAACACAATGGATATGTTTTCTTTGTGCTTTTGTAAAGGACTACTATATAAAAGATGGCTTTTATTTGTCTCCTGAGCTCCCCTACCTGTAAATTCACAGTTACAATACTGTCGTGAAATGAAGTCTCTCACACATCTCTCTCGCCAGCACACCAGCTCAAGGATATTCATATTGGTTACGAACAGCTTTCTGGACTTCTACTGATAAACACACTCACATACTAACTCAATGTTAACCATGGGGAATGTGTGAAATCGAATACGATTTTGCTGAATACATGATAAAACCCATAAAATGCTCATAATATACACTGGACAAGCACATTTTGGCAGCACTGTAGTCAATATAACTGCACTGTAACCGACAGAAAAGCATTTATTACCAGAATCAACGTCCAGTGTTAAAAAGTGAGCTAATCCATCTAAAGTTAGCAGGTGCTACCACTGGCCCACATTCATCAGTAAATCTTAAAACATGATCATAACATTGTCGTCAACAACACCTGGGATCCATCAACACAAAGTGTACAACCGCATTACCACTACAAAAAAAGCACTTATTACCAGAAATGATCAGAAGTGAGCTAATCCGGCTAACGTTAGCATCCGCAAACCATGGTTCACTGCTGTATAACTCTCAAAAACCTGATTATAACAATTTCATAAGTAAAAATTACTCACTGACACCGTAACACATGAAGAAATTGCCACAAGTTAGTTACCACTCCAAGAATGAGAAAGGGTCTGTTTTGTGTTTTCATGTCTGTTTCAGCTCACTGAGTAAAATCAGTTCAATATTAACTCTTGAACAGCCGCTCTCATGCTCTCTGTTTCTCCTCCATTCTCCCTTAATGCTTTATAGCACATAGCCCACAGGTGTTTACCTCGCTATGATACAGACATTATGTGGTTCTTGCAAGAGACCTCTGCCCCGTGATTTTGAAATTGTCAAAGTTTTTTAGGGGAGAAGTGAATTCACCATATACAGGTTAGAGTAGCCTCAGTCATTTTGAAGCTGTCCTGAAGGTTCATATAAGGCTTATAATAACAAATCTTAAAGCTTAAAATAACAAATCACAGATTGTCGTTTTTAATTTTATTGCACACACTGTCCCATCTGTACTCAAAATGGACTTTGTAGAATATTAAAGGGGACGTCTACGATTGTGGGGAAACACTTCTTTTGGGTTTGTTTACTTTTGGGAGTTCTAACGGTATAGTTAAGGGGGAAAAAACTACTGTATGTGGCTGCAATTTAACTTGTCTGTAAGATGTATTCACTGCTTGTACTACCACAGAAATTCAATTGTAACTCAAGTTGTTTAGTTTTGTTGTACATTTTACCTGTTTACATTCATGCAGTTAGCTGTCTCCCAAATTTGGAGATATTTCCACCTTAAGTAATCCAAAACAGCAAAAATAAGTTAACATAACCCAACTATGAGTCAGGAATAGAGAAATATCCTTATCTTGATTCATGCTTTCAAGGTGCTCTTTCTGTTGTTTAAAAAAAATACCAGATGCCTTTTCACTGGTGTGAACAGAGAAGTAGTAAACCTAGCATCCTGAACCGGGTTTTGTTTTTCAACCATTTACTGAAACTAACTAACTAAAATGTGCTTTTTTGATTACAATCATTCGTGATGCCTATAACTGAGGAAAAATTCAGTTACTTCTACTAATTTTAATATTATTAAAATATGTTTTGCTGATATATTTTAGTAAGTGACAATATTTAGACACAAACATTTGCTCAAAGTTTTAAAAATAAATAAATAAATAAATAAATACTATTAATCCCCATTGTTACAAAATACACTGTTATAAAATATAGAGCGCACTTCTTTCTGGCATTGGAGTGTAAGTCAGACAGCAGCAATGTTACTCAACCATATTAACTAACCCCACAACACTGATACAGCTGTGAAACACGATACACACCACGCCAACTTCCCCCACCTGCCTTAAAACAGAAACCCACTCACTGCAGCTCAGCATGGTTTAATGCTCAATGAATGAATGAACAAAGTAGTAAAAAAAAAACAAATATCAACTGATCAAAAAAAGAAAAGAAAAAAAAGGGGGGTTAAAAAAAAAAAACAAGTGTCTTAATTAAATATGACCGATTCCATGTTTTGTCATACATGAGACAAAAACAATTGCTTTTTAGCCCTTGAATGAACAACTTTATGCTCCATAGGACAAATCCATCATATGAAGCAACCATGTTTAAAACAGATATTGCAGCCAGTAAATGACTGGCTTTTCTTTAAAAAAACCTTAACTTAAAAAGCTTTTTAAATATTGCTCCATTTGTTATAAAATATTAATCTAAAGGGCATTTCATTTGTTTAATAATATGGGGAAAAAAAGCTTAAAAAATTAAAACTGAAAAATGTATTTATGGCAACGGATAAATAGTGAATCTTCTCAGCCACAGACTCTCTACCCACAACTTGATGGAGAGCCTGATACTTTCAGTGCACTAATATGTCCTCACGGTCTGGATTTTACCAGTTGCGTTCTGATTGGCTGTCTGAAAATCCATGTATACTCATTTTCGTGTATTGTTTTGTACTGGTCCGATGTGTTGTGTAAAGCCTGTCTCCTTCTTCAGGTCATGCCAGAAGAGCAGACTTGTGATTGGTCCTTTTGTGTGTCAGTCAAATTTCTTTTCCTGCTGTAGTACGTGTTTCTTGGCCACATTAAGTGGTGAAAGACACCAGATTCTCCCTAGAGAGACTGGCAATGAGATGTTGATAGAATATATACTTGATACACACACGCTTATATATGTGTGTGTGTGTGTGTGTGTGTGTGTGTGTGTGTGTGTTATTTATTGAAGGTCAGCAAAAAAGTGTACAAATCATTGACCCAAGATTCTTTCATGTATTTAATTTACTTAAAAACCTTTAAATCCAGGCAATGAGACAATGTTTCCCAATCCAAAGTGTTTCCCATTAGTAACTCTGTGTTCCTCACTGAGCTGGTGAGCTAATTAAGTCTGACTTAGGCATGTTGGAACAGTGAAAGAATTAATAATGTGCCAGGCAAGGAAACTCAGAATCCAGTTTGAATTTTTTGTCATATTTAAATTTTGTTACATTATTATAATGTCAGCTACTTTTTCTTTTGTTTGTTTGTTTTTTTGAACAATTTAAATATTTAATTGTAATTGTGCTGTGTTTTAATAACTCAAGGGAAACTGGAATGTACTGCTAAAAAGAGACCTGAAAATTCTAGTTCAATTTAGGAATGAAATAATCAATTATAGGTCCAAATGAATGAAGTCAAAACATTCTCAAAAACAATTATAACACCCAACACTGCATGGTCTTTATCAACACTTGGGTTCATATTGTAAAAAGAGTAATGGTATTTTAATCCTCAAACCTCATTTTAGTAAATTTCATAAAGTAAAAATTTAACTAAATATTAATAATTGGCGCATTATATATTTAGTGTCTATATTGCACTATTTTGCAATGTTGGCATTGAGAAACTTGAGTCTATATACAATCACATATCTTTGTGTAATGTCATGAAATTAGTGTCATTACAAAGTGCCATACAAAATCCTGACAAATATGAATCAAAATAAACACAATCCAATATAACAGTTGTGTGATTCACACCAGTGATAAACTCTGTGATCCATTTACTGTAATAAATTAATTACATGTTGTTATTATTGATGGCAGGTGTTGCCACATGCTGTGGAAGGGTTTTTTTTGTGGTATTTTGAGTGTCTGACCTCCTCTCCTGCGGGAGGCGTTGTTTTGCGTCTCTTTACTCGTTTCTTTTCCTTCTTCTGTAGGGAGGTGGGTGAGCGGCTCCTGCTGCGCTTCTCTGTTCTCTTTACTGTCACTTCCATCACTACCGCTCTCCTTCTCTCTCTTCTCCCCTCCACGATCCCTCCTTCTCTCCCTCCGTCCTGCTGTTGGCTTTCGGCCCTGAGTGTTTATTACGTTCTGCTGCTGCTGGGGGTTTAGCAAACAATTATCTATTAGTGTCATCTGGGCTGCATAACATGTCATTTAGAAACCATGCTCACAACACTGGCTTTAATATCACGGCTGAGCAATTCATCGTATTCATGTTGAAATCAATATAATTATGTTCTACATCATTCAACACTCCCTGAATTTTTTGTGACTAAAAAATCTGAATTCACAGAAAACAAGCACTGTATTGTAATCATTATACAGGTCAGAAAATTCAAGATACTCTATAAATTGTTCAACTCTAATTGGCATAAAAGAGAGAGTATATTCAATTGTATTAATAAATATAGGAGTTTAGATATCCATATTCTCCAATAACCACACCCACCCCTAGGGTCCTAGCATGTTAAAACTTGTTAAAGCGGGTCAGATTCCACAGTAAAACTGCTCTTTATCCAGGTGTCACCTTAGAAATGAAGATGAATATCTACTGGAAAAAACTCTCCAGGTCTGAGAATGATCTTAGTGGCATTTATTTCACTATTTGCACTTCTTTAAGACTACAGATAAGGCCTGACAGCATCTCCTAAACAAGTAAAACCAGGTGGGCTGCAGTCTTAAAGCATGGCATTTATCTGCAGAATAACAAAGAACTGACCTTCCTATTATAATATGCAATACTGTGCAAACTTTTAATTGTTTAAAATAATTTATCTTCTAAATAAGTGTGGTGCTTGTATATGATAAATTTAATAACAAACACAAAATATTTTTCCCCCAAAAACTAGTAGATGTGTTATGAGCTGGTGTGAAAAACAATGTTTGTTTACAGATTTTTTCCTTGATCCCATGGATTTGTTATATCAACAGCACAGCTAATTTAACATAATGAGGTTGTTTTAACTGCTTTGTTTATATAAATGTTTTGTATTTTGTAATGTGTAGTTTATTTATTTATTATTATTTATTATTTTTATTTATATTTATTATTTATATTTATTATTATTTATTTTTATTTTTTTTTTTGGGCAAACAAACTTACTCCTGAGATAAAAAACTTTTTCTCTGCCTAAAACACAGTACTCTAGGTCAACATTCTGTTTAAAGATAACTAGCATATACATCTAACCATATAGAAATAATTTAGGAAATATATAAAAGTAAAATTTGCTTGATTAGTGTTAACAGTAGAACTGTACAGAAAGGTAGCAAACAAGTAAGTATTAAGTTTATACAACATTTATTCATGCTAAATATATACATAAATCAATCTATACATTATCACTCAAAATTATATTAAAAAAACACAATCATCAATCACATCAATAATCTCTTAGACAGTCCGGCCTCTTGTTGGACAAATATGGACAAAACAAATAATGATGCAATTTCTGGCAATATAATATACATTTCAAATACATTTTAAGAGACATTCATCTTGTCACATTCAAATTAGTTACAGCATTAATAAAGACATTGATAAAAGGGAATAAATACGTTCTTCTCACCTCCTTATTGGCTATTTCTCCAGGGGTGGGCCAGTTTGTGATGTCACTGAAATCACTTGACTAAATGATGACAGATTTGCAGGAAGAGGGAGTGAGGAAATAGGGAATAAATAAATAAATATATATATATAAATAAATCACATACAAACATCACATGCATGAACTTTTTTTCTCTTTTCTGTAACCAGAACTGAACCAAGACAAGTGCAATGGGGTGTATAGCGATCAACAATGGACGCTTTTAACCTCATTAGCTTCATCAACACTAAATGCCAAAATAATCACTTGCGTTAGACTGTGTGGAGTCGGTAATTTATAGTAGTTTTGATTTTGCGTTTTTTTTAGCAATATATTATTCACTACTGCTTACCCATGTGTTTCAGTCACTTGAATTTCTTTAAATATATATATATATATATATATATATATATATATATATATATATATATATTTTTTTTTTTTTTTTTAAACTGTGGCGTTCTATTTGGGGGGCAGGGTGTCTGGCTTAGCAGAGCAGCACGACTATAAACAGATGTGAAAATGGCTATATTTATTATACACACCACCTATCCCTTCACTGGAAAGCATAGAAGCCTATTGCCGTTTCATGCCAGGAGCATCAAGGGGTGATTCATAATGAGAAAAAACTGCTCTCTGTCTTAGCCAAACAATAATTTAGGATCTAATGAACAGAATCTAATTAGTGAGTTATTCATAAACAGACCATATACAAACCTCAGCAATTGTATGTTAACAAGCAAACAATTTATCCATTTGCACCAATTAACAGCTTCAATGTACCTTTAAGTTCTGATGCAAAATTTGCATGTAACCAAATAATGCATGTTCAACCAGAATAAAATTAAAATGAAGAGAACACTGTTTATAACACACATAGGCTAGAGATATAATAATATGTGCTGTTAACTACACCTCTGCATATATTCCATGGCTACCTCACGTATTCTGTGTCTGTTTGGGGCGTCGGTTGTGCATGTCCTCAGAAAATAAACACTACACATACGCAAGGTGCAGCACGTGTAAATGACGGGCAGTGCAAGCAATCAACAGCTTCACAATGACGGAAATCTTTGAAGGCGTAGTGTCAGAAATAAGTCCGCAATGACCCATGTCTTTATCTGGTCTGCCCTCCAGTGGAAGCCTCCAGTTACAAGCATAGCCATACACAATATTCCTGGCAATATGATGTAACACTGAAAAATACTTTTATTAATTTCAAGAACACACTATTGCAAGAAAATACATTATTTTAATATTAATCATATTCAATGAAATATATTAAATTATATTAATAATATTAAATGGTTTATTTATCAAAAAGTTTTATTTAACTAATGGTTATTTTGTAACCGTTTCTAACATTCAGAAGAAGTGACCAAATTTGTGTACATAAAAGATCCCCATTAACACAAAAGAAATAAGCATTACAGCAACTGCATCTCTTCATTGGTATTCATTTTCTCTCTTCATTGTTCTTATTGTTTGTTTTGTAAATTGACATGATTTCAGGGTATTTTGGTGATAGCGATATCTTTGGCAATATGACAAAACACTGAAAAAACTCTAACATTTATTTTGTAGCAATAGTCTGTTCTTGAACTTAGTAAAACTTAAATATATTTAATATATAATAATACTACAATTCTTTCATTTCTAACATAATACCATGGTTAATTATACATCTGGTATTGTGTAACCACACCACCTCCACATGACTTAAGTCCATTTTTTGGAGCTAATTCCTCCACCTCTGAGCCACAAACTACTTCACTGTGTCTAAATGACTTATGTAAAGAACTTATGCCATATTATGGGTAAGTGCAGGATGTCATTACATAAACAAGTCAGAATATCATTATTATCACAATATTGATTTTTTGAAATTGTTTTAAATAATATGGCGATACTATTGAGAACAATAAGATATGGCACAGACCTGTATACACACGCACATACTGATTTACTGTCTTACAATGAGAGTTAAAATATATAAAATAAAAAAAAAAACAGTGCAGTCAAAATTCATTTATGGCAGGGAAAAAAAAAAAAAAAAAAGTTTTGCTCGAACATCATTATGACCTTGTAATGAAGAAGCAAATTTCAGATCACTACATGTGTGTGTGAATTAATGTGGAAAATGTATTTAATTTGAAATCTGCTCTCCAAAAAGCAAATCTAAACTCTAGAGTTTTCAACATTGGGGAAAAAAGTGTTCATTTCCATTTTAGTTTTGACCCTGAGAAATAAGGAAAAATACAGCAGCAAGTGTGTGAGAAAACACTGTAACACATTTGTGACTGCAGTCAACGTCTTTCTGAGCAATGTACTGCTCTCTGAAAACTGACTCTGCTAGGCTCCCGTTACAGGGATGAGACCTGAGGAATGCTCAAAGACACTTATAGAATCTCCAGCTTGATTAATTGGTGAGATCCGCTGCTTTATCTCCAGGATTGGTGGACAGACATGGCATGAGATTATAATGATGACCATTTTAGCACCCCTTTGAATACAACATGAGTGGTTTTAAGTCCTTTAGGTGACTGATCAGGTAGAAGAACCTTTCCTAGAGAAGTGCCATTCTGAGCATGTCAAGCTGCAGTGGTGTCCCAAAGTAGGTTAGTGACACATATTATAACACGTATGTAACGGTTGTCTAACTTATGTGTGTGTGTGTGTGTGTGTGTGTGTGTGTGTGTAGCTTTAAACTCTTGAATCACTGCTTCAGGGACATGACCAACAGACATTTGCACACCAGTGAATTACGAAGTGTGTGCTCTGTGTGAGTGAGTGCGTGTGAGAGAGCGAGAAAGAAAAAGATAGAGATCATTCAGTTCATTCCTATATACTCCAAGAGCAATCCAGGGCAGAACTGGGTCACATATTGGATTACAGAGTAATATTATTTATAGAAGTGGAAATATGCATCATTCTAAATTATATTGACTCTGTAGTGTAAGAAAAATGATTTAATTAAAAATTAATTAACAAAATAAAAGTAAAAAAATTTTTTTTTTTTTTTTTTTGGCCACAGTCTAAATAACTCCGGTCCTGTCACACCAAGATTACTGCAGAGATTTTTTCCATTAAGCATTTTCTTTACTACTAAGACCTAAAGAAATAATACCAAATTCACATCACATTAAAGAACAAAATATATAGATAAATTGTGTGATCAAAATTTGCCTTTAGCGTTTACAATCAATTGTTTCAAAAATGCAAATATTTTTGAAGACCCCTATATGAATGATCAGGTCTGCATCCTCTGGCTCAGTTTATGGCAACGTAACCTCTTTCACCTAGATATTTTGGTGGAAGTACTTTTTTGTTCAATATACACTTTTACACAATTTAATAAAGGCTCTATTCATCTGCTCTTTAGCCATCATCTTAGAATTTCATACGTACTTATATTTAGATATTTTAAGACCATAAACTGCTACTATTCATCAGTGGGAACACTGCACACTTGCGTTCAATGTTAATAATTCTTAGAGATTTAAAAGAAAATCTTACGTGGATCACAGCAAACTTAGAGATTATATCCTAATCTAATTTAATCAATACACACCCAATTCACTTACTCAATATTTTAGTTTTGCATTACTTTACATATTGCGACAGTTACTCTTTCATCTGGTTTTAGGGAGATTTTATGCAAATATGTTAATAAATTCACACATTTACTTATATGTATAATGTCTGCAGTCCTTTTTTTTCCTTTTTAAAACAGCCAGGAGGTAACAGTTTAATTCTGATATTGACACTTTTCTCCAAACACCCAACACAGAAGACAGTGGACCCAAACACACCCACACACACAAATACACAGAGAACTTGCTCCTTATTGGCCAAAGCTGACCCCTGCCCAGACAGCAACTACTGAAAATCCTCCACCCCTTAAAAGAAGGCAACAAACAACACACTATAACAAGCCACATATGCACAACAGCACACGACCACAACAAATCTTTAAAATTTAATTAGTGTTAAATTTACTACATTAAATTTACTTAGTGGTTATATAAAATACAATATCAGAAAACTTCCAAATACATTGCTGCTCATGACAAATTCTCATTAATATATACAACAAATGATAGCACAAGTAAATTTGTGTGAACCTGTTGTGTTATGACCCTCCAACATTCCATTAATTCTGCACCTTTTTTAAAGCTCTACTCAGCATAAGCTGCAGTTCAAAATGTAAAAAAAACATCAACAACACAGTGTTTTCTGAAGGTGAATGTGGTGACCGACTCAATAACTCTGTCTATTAAATGAATTTGGGCCTAAGTTTTGCTCTTTACTTTGATTCAGTCTCTTCAAGGGAATTTTCATAATCCTTAGCTTAGTTTTAGTGCCTAGGTTCATGTTTTATGTTAAAATTTACACCTTTAGAAAGATTCCTTAAACACATCATTTCATTTACTCAAGTGTTTTGAGATTTATAATTTAGGACCTATTGTTACATTTTATTACTGTTCTTATTATTCTTTAATATTGTATGTTGATACTATTAGAAGCAATGAATGTCAACTAAAAGGACACTGCACTATATACAGTGCCTTTCGAAAATATTCGGCCCCCTTGAACTTTTCAATCTTTTGCCACATTTCAGGCTTCAAACATAAAGATATAAAATCAATTTTTTGTGAAGAATCAACAATAAGTGGGACACAATCGTGAAGTGGAATGAAATTTATTGAATGTGTCAAACTTTTTTAACAAATAAAAAACTGAAAAGTGGGGCGTGCAATATTATTCTGCCCCTTTACTTTCAGTGCAGCAAACTCACTCCAGAAGTTCAGTGAGGATCTCTGAATGATCCAATGTTGTCCCAAATGACTGATGATGTTAAATAGAATCCACTGTGTGTAATCAAGTCTCTTTATAAATGCACCTGCTCTGTGATAGTCTCAGGGTTCGTTTCAAAGCGCAGTGAACATCATGAAGACCAAGAAACACACCAGGCAGGTCCGAGATACTGTTGTGGAGAGGTTTAAAGCCAGATTTGGATACAAAAAGATTTCCCAAGCTTTAAACATCCCAAGGAGCACTGTGCAAGCAATCATATTGAAATGGAAGGAGTATCAGACCACTGCAAATCTACCAAGACCCGACAGTCCCTCTAAACTTTCATCTCGAACAAGGAGAAGACTGATCAGAGATGCAGCCAAGAGGCCTGAATCCAATCGAGAATCTGTGGAAAGAGTTAAAGACTGCTGTTCACAAGCACTCCATCCAACTTCACTGAGCTCGAGCTGTTTTGCAAGGAAGAATGGGCAAGAATTTCAGTTTCGCGATGTGCAAAACTGATAGAGACATACCCCAAGCAACCTGCAGCTGTAATTGCAGCAAAAGGTGGCGCTACAAAGTATTAACGCAAGGGAGCCGAATAATATTGCACGCCCCACTTTTCAGTTTTTTATTTGTTAAAATAGTTTGACACATCCAATAAATTTCATTCCACTTCACGATTGTGTCCCACTTGTTGTTGATTCCTCACAAAAAATTTAAATGTAATATCTTTATGCTTGAAGCCTGAAATGTGGCAAAAGGTTGAAAAGTTCAAGGGGGCCGAATACTTTCGCAAGGCACTGTGTGTGTGTGTGTATATATATATATATATAAAATCCAGAGAGAGAGATCTGCATGGAGTGCCATTCCTGACATAACACAAGTGGTAAACTATCATTTCATTAACACTTGATTAACACTGATTACTTTTCACTGAACCTTTCTTCATTCAAACATTCAGCTATTTTCAAAACAGCAGAGTCTTGTGACTCTGTAGTTTTAAGGGAGTTTCAAAAAGCAGACATTCACTTTCCTCCAGAAGACCCGGTCACTGCTGAAGCATGACAGAGAGATTACTAACATGAGTCATGGCTTCTCCTTCACACACACACACTTCTGTAAGTAGAGCGGATTAGTGATAGGCCTTTTAACCCAGAAAGGCCAGGACGTCACTGAGATTGTTTTGAATTTTGTAACCAAAACTATTAAATGGGTGCAGCCTAGAAGAGTAGGTGAGAAAGGCCAGGGCCTATGCTATGAACACACCAATCCAAACATTACTGAGGACGTGACATTTTATATCTACATTTTTCTATATTTACATATATCTACAATGAGCACAAGAAGGGTCTAAAATGGATAATTAGAAAATTAATAACATGGTTTGCTTCTCCTATACAGTTCCTTGGAGAAAGACAATATGATTGTGAAAGTAATTACATACGTTGAAACAGGCCAGATATATATTCACTTTGGGAACAACTGGTCTACAGAGACATATTGATAATAGAAGGGCTGACTGAACAACCTTTGATACAGTAATGGAACGTTCATTAAGATGGCATCTGCGATTACCCTGAGGGGAAATGTTGAGTAGAATTTGGTGAGGGCATGTTAAAACTGGTACTGAAATAGGGCCCAGTTTAAGACGTGTCTAACACATGACAAGCTGACTTACAACTGGTCATGAAATTACACAGAACTATATAATTACATTACATGCAGTAGTTTTCTTCACCAAAGTTACTATTTCTGATTTTGTGAGATTCTGAAATGAAATATGCTACTACTTATTTGCATAACCACACCCTTTCCTAGACCACACAAGTACGTACAACTGCTATTGGTTCCTATCAAGGCTACATATTTTCATGCACAGTTCCCCTTAAATGTTTAGTTTGTTTTAAGTTATTCTGTAGAGAAATTACAACACTCACCTTACTGGACTTCCTGGATCTGGGCTTACTGGCACGCACCACTTTGGCAGGGTTCTGGGAGTCTGTCAAAAGGCAAACAGGAGACAAGAACACGAGTATATTTGTTTTTGTTTGAAAAAGAGACAGAGAACATGAACATGAGTGTGTACATGTGAGGGTGAGGGGGAAACACGGGCACATTGCAAAAAAACAAGCAGATTATATTTCAGAACCATGTTACTTTTGGAAAAACAATCTATTTGAGATAATACAAGGCACTAAAAATCAAGAAACAGACATGTTCTATTTATGGTTCAAAAAAAAAAAAAACTGAGCTCACTTTGCTGATGCCTGTGTGGCTTTATCCACATCCCCAAATGCCAGACTAGTCAGATAAATTACAGCACAAACCAACATTTGGAAAAAAGGTGGTACTCAAGAACCATGACACTACACGTCCGAAATGTTGTAGAAGCCCCAAGCAGTAGACTCTGGAGCAGTTGTAATGGAGCTCCTTCAGATTCCATAGGGAAGATTATTACCTCACCTCACTAATGCTCTTAGGAATGACTGCCATCAAAGACTCACAGAAACAAGTCACCATTCATTGGAGGAAAATGTTGGATGAGCAGGTGTCTACAAAATTGTGGCTATGCAGTAGATGTAAAATTACTACTGTTGTATATTGTCACAGTGACACTGACAATACACAGGAAATTAAACATCTAATATTTTGATTAAATTTTTCAAATGTATACATGATCAAAATACACCAAACTCAAAAAGGTGCTGTACTGAATTACAAAACTCCAGTACTGGGTAAATACTGAGCTTGGATTTGTTGTGCAAATATAGTTTTGACTGGTTGGATGGGATAGCATGTCTCATTCAATCAGAGGCTAGGACTCAAAAACATTCCATTTTCAGCCACATGCCAAAGCACTGCTGTCAAATGAACATTGAAAATATGTTAAACTTTTCTTTCATAGAGGATTAAAGTCTGAATACTTTATCTGCAGAATTAAAATACTGGGAAAAACACAAAAATGAAGCCTATGCAAAATAAATGGCACAAGGTATATGTAGTTTGTTTCCAATATGTTAAAGAAAAAGTACACTGCATAATTCATATTTACAGCACTGCACTGAAATCAATTGAAAGGGAGGGCTGGTTTGTTACCCACCTCCAAAAAGTTACACAGGGCAGTTTCAGCAGTGCTGAGCCCAGAGTAGCAATGACAAAGGCCCTATTCTGCCTATTACAGATTATTGGAGCAAAACAATTATATTGAAGCTGTAAATTAGAAACATTATGTAGCATTCCTTTAATATTTTATTTTAGATCAAGTTTGCATAAAAGCAGAATAGCACCGTACAATCTTCATTTCTTATGCTGATAGATTTTCTAAGAAGTTCTACTGAAGTAACTCAGTAGACAAAAGTAGGTGTCTGCACTTAGCTACTCTTATTGGGTAATGTTTTCCTCCAAAAAACAAGCGTTTACTGGAATATAGCTTTAAGATACTTCTCTAGCTATTTCCACAGGGTTCAGTGAAGGAGGTTGCCATGCATGATGTTTAAGTATACAGCAGCAGCAACGAAAACCAAAAGGCCACGTCTTCAAAAGTTTTCTGCCCCCTCCCTACAGCATGCTGACAGTGAACCCTGTTTATTCCTACACAAACGTCATTATCAGCACGCTTCTGCTGGCAGATAAAAACTGCAGCGTGTGCCCATGCTCCAGCACCTGCAGCGCAAGGTCAACCCCCCACGCCAGTCAAACATTAACCCAGCCAACACGCTACAGAACACTGGTTTCATTTTTTTTTTTTTTTTTTAAATGATGTTCAGTGCACAGAACGTGGACTAAACAGAGCCATCCTGGCTATTCATACAATAAAAGGGGCCCCACCAAAGGTATTTGCAGTGTTGTCCAGACACTTAACAAAAGCTTTAACCCTAGTCCTGCCAATCCTGCCCCTCGTTACTGTACCACCTAGACTGGAGAGAAAATTAGCTGTGCCTTTTACCCATAAAAATCTAAGAGTTATCACTGCTGTCTATGAAAAGTCTATTAGTAGTGAAAAGCACTACTAATGTTTATTTCATTTCCAGTTAAAAAACATTCATTACATACATCCTAAGTTATTCATATTTTGGATGAAAACAGAAAGCATACATTTAATTACACAATAGCCCCAACTGATAAAACAAATATCAGATCCCAAATCTTAATACCAAAACCATAATTAAAACATGGAAAATGGGTCTCCTGACAAGTCTGAAAAACCTGCTACAGCAACAGAACTCTCATCATAGGATAAACCATATTTAAGCTTTCACTGGAAATAAGGCTACACTTCAGCGTCAAAACATATTATAAAACATGAATGCAATTAATGCAAAATAACTAAAGCAAATATTAAATCACTCAAAAGAAAACATCTGGTTTGGAATAATTTAATTCTAAAGCAAATAAGGATACAAGAACTCTGCAGGTTATCCATCATTGTATATGGTCAGGATTACTAGGATTATTAGAAGCAGAAAATTACCCTAACACACTACTAGTGCTAAACTTTGGAAGTGTGTAAAAACATTCCTGTACGTTTCTAAAAAAATAAATAAATAAATAAAAAATACAGGCAAGTCACTTAAGATATTGTGAATCTTTCTACAAAATTTCCAAAGAAATGTCTGGAATGTAACTTCAGTAATGGTTTATTGAATGTTTTTGGCAGTGATAGGAGTGATCTCTAAGGGTTAAAGCAATGTAGTGTCACTCATTGCAAACAGTGCTAATCTAATAGGAATGCAAAGGGATTTCAACATTGCGGCCTTGCTTGTGCCTCTCTGCTAACAAGGCTCGACAGCTCAGTTGGTTGTCAGAAAGTCAAATGCACTTCTTTCTGTTGTTTCAACAGCAGCCACTTACAGCTTAGCACAGTAGTGAGGCTGAAATGCTTTCCATGGTTTGGAAAAGCCAGTAACTCTAAGCAACACTACGCATTAAGCAATCTTGGCCTTGGAATGAATCTCTAAAGCTGTTTGAGACTTCAAAACACTTATGGTTTCTCCCCCGAGTGAGAGACTCCTACACAGAGAGTACAGGGGATCTGCCAAGTGTGTGTAGATTCAACAGGCAAAGAGAAGGACGCCCATCCCAGGGTGTGTTTAGGGTCCATTATCACTGAAGTGAGGATGGTGTGTATGATAAGGCACTGGGCGCTAGCTAACACCACCGGGTGTGACCGAGCTTTTCTATGCAAAGCCCACTGATACTGGACCTACTGGCATCTCTCCCTGACTATACACCACCAAAAGAAGGAGAACTACACCCAGAAATATTAACCTAAAGAACATATTAAATACACACACACACACTACAATAAAAAATAAAAATAACATATCACGCATTTCTACAAGTAAGATATCAAATTCATCCTGACATTTAACAAAACCTAACTTAGTCCAATATGTAAAGAGCCAAGGGCCTTCTATTATACTGAATTTTACTGAGCAAGTTATTTTATTTCATTTGATAACTTGTGTTATCAGTCTAAACTGAGAATTCCAGCATTGTGGAATAATCACTCACTGGATAATATATATAATATAATATAATATAATTTAATCCTCAGTCACTGGACAATGCCAGATATATAATATATAACATAGTACCAAAACACCTGAAGAAATTTCACAATAAACAGTGTTCCTACTCAAAATAAACATTTAAATAAGCAACTAAAAACAGGTATAATTTAGCATATTGAAATATATAGTTATTAATTTTGATATATATAATTCCAATAGCAATATGCACCATATAAATCCACAGAAAAACTGCCAAGAACAAACAAGAAACCGGACATCACCATCAAACATAAATGTCTGAACTGACGAAAGCACCCTGTAATGATCATCAGTAAGTGACAGATACTATAAATAATGTATATTGAAATATTAAATATGTGTTTAAAAATCATATTACTGTTACTGAAACATTTTATATTTAGATATATATTGATATGTAATTATTGTCCTGCCCTATTCTACATAAAGTTTCACTATTTATTTACAGAGGGGGCATACCAAAATTGTCATAGTACCCACCCCTGCCTCTAAACTTCTGGTATTGGTATTACAAAAGCTCCAATCTCTGACCAAATTAAGACAGACAATTATGCAGTTAGTTTCCATACTCACTGAACACATGCATTAGAGTCACATAAGAGGAAAAAAAAAACAAGCTGGAGCATCAAAGTCTTTGCAAACTATAAAATACCTTTCAGTATAGTTCTCCCCCAGCATTACACGTGCCTAAAACACTACGATTAAGAGCCTTTCATGAACTTAGCATTTCCTTCATTATTACAGACCACCAGCTGTGACAAGCTGTCCCACAGGTTTTGCAACAAATCGCAGACACATGGGACCACCTGTACACAAAATGAACTGCGTATTTCACAGCCTATTAAACAACAAGGAGGAATCAGGAGACCTGCACAAAGACACTCATGCTGTTAATTTGGAGTACAATTTAAAAGTATTAAACTTCATTACAAAGGAAGTTAGTTAAAGTGTACTGTTACCGTTGATATCTTTGTTATTATAATTACAGGCTGTTCCACCTCAGCTTTAAGAGAGATTGACTTAGATTTTATAAAATATAATAACAATGTTAGAACAACATGGAATTAGTGTGTTAATCGAAGAATCGGCAATGAAATTTTATGTGAACTATTAATCTTACAAATACATCTGAGAAATAGTACTAAAGAACGTTCATGGGGAAGTCCACACTCAAACAGAACAATAACTGTGGGGCATTACAATTTACGAGCTTTCAAATAAAGTGGTGCAACTGTACTTTTATAAGCATTAGGCAGGATAACAAAATAAAAACATTTTACATTTTGTTTTGGTTCTCATGAGCCTGAAGATTTATAGCTTACATCCTAGCCATGTGGTATGTTTGGGTGTTAAAGTGTAAATTCCTTTAATCCATGCACCTTATTCCACTTTGCTGAAACCATCAGCACCTTTTCAGAGTACGAGGGGATTTACAAGGCTTTGACATTCAGAGGCCCGACAGTCACCTCACAGCTGTTGGTCCACACATAAACACACACACTCTACTGAACTAGCATTTCTGCTTGAGCCAGGTTTACTTAAACAATCCACACACACACAGGTTATCAGGTGTGAAGTACTCCACGTGATGCATCAGGAACAGCATCCACTGTGCATTTACGGTTGCTTCAAAACACCTGACTCAACTCAAGAAGACCTTGGTAAGAGGCATAACCTATGTATTTGTTTTTCCTCACATAGCAATACCAATAACATATCAGCACACTCAGAACACAAAAAAATCCTAACAAGACCAGGTGCAACTCCAAAGCTTCCATCTGTTCTTCTACTGTGAGAAGATAACTCTAAACTGTGGGTCTGAAAGGATGTGGAGGGGTCAAGAAGCCATTACTGAGAAAAAGAAATAGACACAATGGTAAAACATTTCATACCTGTCCAAAGAAAAACATTTATCTTCAAAATAGTAACATCTTAACTTTCAAATGGAACTAAAAATCCACAAAATGGAAACCAAAGGATCTATCCAGACATGCCGTTTCGCCCGGAAATGAAATAAATGGAGGCTTGCGTCTGGTTTTTACATATAATATAATAATTAGTGATGCATGATATATCGGCAGCCAATATATTATTTGGCGATATGTGGATTTTCTTAGTTATTGTTATCGGTCCAATACTGGAATTTTAGCCGATATTATAACTGATAACTTGCTGCCTTTTTTATGCTTGTGCATATGCACTGGTGCCTGTAAATACACAACTATGTTGTGTTAAAGTTTTTTTTCACAGTTTCTGCAGAGAACAGTTTCTGGAATTAAATTTCTCCATCGTGAAAACTAATTTTAAATTTCAGTGATGCTCAGTATACGTACACACAGAGAGCCGTGTAAATACACACAGCAGGGTAAACGACAGAAATATACACTCAAATACCACAGTGCAGGAACCCTTATATAAAACACATGTAAACAGAAATAGAATCATTCAGCGTCTGAATTTATTATTGAAACACAATGAAAAACGATTACAAACAGTCTCTCTCTCTAACCCAGTGCTGCACTAATTAGCGCAACTCTAGAAACCATTCATGCAGAACCAACAGTAAATCTTTGATAAAAAATATAGATGAGCTACAAATAATATACTAATTTGCTTTAAAACATTCATTATCTGTAACTGCTTATCCAATTTTATTAAATTGACAGAAAAACCAGAGCTTGCTACGGAAATTCTTGAACGCAACCGTGAAGTCACTGGTGGACAATAGCTGAACAACGTCGCGGTAAAACACAGTTATGACTGACTGTTATGACAGTACCTAACTAGCTAAATAACAAACATTATTCATGACAATAGCCGAGCAATAAGCTAAACTCAAATGTAGAGGTACCGTTATTCTTGTAAATGTGATCGAAGTCAAACTCAAATTCATCCGACACTATAAACCTCTGTAATGCAGCTACGTAGCCGAGTATAATCTGAGCCACCGAGTTTAGCAAGTCAAGCTAACGTTAACTAACACCAACTAAAACAGGTGAAGTAAGTGTACTTACCCTGTTTACCTCCATGTTACATGCCCATATTGTTGGGAAAGCGCCAGTGAAATGAGCTACAGATAACGGAGTGAGCAGATGGTCCTTTCCAAAGTGCCCGTTTAAAGTTGACAAATTTAGTCCATTTTCTGGATATTTTGGGATCTTTGGGCCATTTGTGCACAGATGTCCCACTGTACATTGAATTATTGCAGCCAAAAACAACACACCTTTTTGTCATTTTGCATTAAATTAAGTGCAACTTCTAGAGTTGTTGTCCACCATCTACGTCACAGGCAAGACGTCTATTAGAGTTTCCGAACACCGTTGGGGGGGAGGGACCAACGGTCTTTTAAACCTTTTTCCTTGAATTAGTAAGAAATAACATGTTTTCTGACTATCAATAAACACAAGTTAGGAACTCAAATTCCACTGTATTTATTTGTTTGATACTTTCATATAGCTGGTGCTTAGCCTTTAATGTTTTTATCGGCTACTCCAAGATACAAATTATCAGTTATTGAATTGGCCCAAAAATGCAAAATCGACGCATCCCTAATAATATTGTATTATCAGCATTACAGGATATATTTAAATATCATACCATTTCCCCAAATTTACTATTTAAAATATTTATTATAATGCAAACGGGCTTGGGAGTGCATGCAGTTTTTAAAGAAACAAACCCTCTAAGTAGTTTAATGTGTTATAAAGAGAATAATCTCTTCTTGACTTAACTTGCAATTGCACCCTCATGCTGACTTGTGTATGTGTGTGTATTCGTGAGTGTGTTAGGGTCTACAAACGCTTCCTTTTGTCATTGTTGGTTACTGTGCTGAGGTCATGCTGACAAATTTTTGGCGTTCAACTGGCACAAGCATCACACAGATATGCGTGGATTCTCTGTTCTTTGAGAGATATTTTCCTAGAAAGACATCTTTTTTTAACAGCGCGTGGTTCTTTGGACTCTGCATTACGCAAACCTACAGTTTAGATCTGACCCTGGAGCAAAACTGACAGTCAGTGCAAAATAACTTGCCAGGGGGTATTTGAGGACCACTGCACATCAACGGGTTCAATTTAGCCTTTAGGTCCAAGCAATAGTCCTTATAAATCTATACATCCAGCAATGAAGCTTATTGTTCTTATTGGGGGGAGGGGATGCCTACTTATGCCTGTGTCCTAAATGCTGCATTTTGACCAAACAAATTTCCCTTTTTTTGGATAATAAAGTATACTTTGACTTATAATAATAATAATAATAATAATAATAATAATTATTATTATTATTAGGAATGCACTAATATCACAGGCTGAAAACCAGAACTATTCATAAAAAGCTAAATATTTTGGCTGTTTTTCTACACTTTATATCTCGAATATCTCAATCAAATGAATATCTACAATCTCCTATAATCTTGCAATGGGGTCACCAGGACTAAGGCTAGATAGACCAAGTCCTGTATCTTAAGCATGTGTTCTTTATAAAACAAGTCCATATGTATCAACAAACAAATATGCTTCTCTTTTTCATTCATATGCGTCTAGTCGTTGTCCAAAGGAAAAAACACGTATCTGCAAATTAGGACGTTTAAAGGAGAAGGGGAAAAACCTTCTTAATTTCAGTAAAAGCCACTGTAAAAAGATTCCAAGTTATTTTGGAGCATTTCTATTGGTTTACTGAACATTAAATTCTCACATAATATGAAGGACAGCTGCTGTGTTCAAATGTTGTAAACTAAAAATCCACAAAAACCGATACATGTTTTTCTTTGGACAGCAAAAATATACATTTGAAACACGGGTGTGCAAAACACAGGAGACTTACTCAATCAGTCAGCAGTGATTTTACATGTTACACGTCCAGTATGATTCACATTTCAGTATGAGACACATTTCACTCGATAAAATATAGTCTGAGCGACTCACAGCAGCCTGTTCACACCAAATTTCCTCTGACACTTCAAACCAGCTGTAAATTTATCTTGGAGTCTCAATAGACTTGTGGTTTAGAGATTTCCTTTAATAAATGACAGAAGACAGTGTGGCTGGACAGACACAATCCACAGTTTAAACTCTCAGAATCAGGCTTCATAATTTCACTTTGTCTTTTTAACCCCACACCTCACACACACACACACACACACACCTTTGTGCAGATTTAGTAAATCAAATATTGTATTCAGGCCCATTTTGAGAATAAACTGTGACTGCATTAACAAACATGTTTTTTACTTAACATATGCCCAGGTGGACATGTAAAGCTAAAGTAATGGTCTGACTGAGCTGATAAAGCTTCACGAGCTTCTGAATTGAGGAATGAAGAATCTGATTAGCGGTTCAATAAATCTGCAGGTGAATCAGAGGCAGCTCAACTCTCCTTGCGACTCACACACTACTACTGCACATATTTAGACTCCTTGACATTCGCTTAACTCACACAATATTAATGCACACTCGTAGGAATAAACCTGGCTCTAATGAGGTACTTAATAAATAACAGGACACTAATATTAAAATAATAATAATAATAATAATAATAATAATAATAATAAATTTATACTTATAAATTTAGTGCTGCTGCCAAATGTTCGCAAGCTGTGTATGTCATTTTATGTGTACAGTTTGTCTGTATGAGGCATGATCTGTCAAGCAATGGCCAGTATCCATCATACACTATTAGCATTTAGAGAGAAAATATTCAAACTGATTCTCCCTCTGTAACCACACAAACTTTTTTTTGCTATCTCTGACTCTGTAATTTTGCTCCCAGAGGCAGGCTTCAAACTGCCCCTCTAAGGAAAATAGGGCAGAGGTTCAGCCATTTCAGATTTAGCTCCGGCCTCATGCGGCACTCGCGCTGGTCACTTGAACCAGAGAAATCTAATCACTGCCACCAAGTCTCTGAGAAACTCCACCAGCAACAACGCCACTCTCTAAAGACAGGGAATCCACTAGCAAGAAAGGGACATATCATCACATAATGTAATATTTATGCAGAATAAAAATATAAGAAAATTGTGAAATAAAATTCTGTGCACAAGTTTTTTGTAAGTGGTGTGAAATATGATATATACTTAACTGCCCAATAATGTTGAAAAGTTTTTTTAAAACGAAATTAAAAAATAACACTTTTTTTTAAAAAAAACAAAAAAAAAACCTTGCTAATAGAAGCAAAAATGAGAAGACTTCACCAGAAACATGAATTTTTAAAATTTTTTACCTTAATTGCAAACAGTATACTCTAGAAATCAAAGCTAATAAACAATACATTACATATCCAGCAGGTGAAGGCAAGTAGTGTAAATTTCGGCCTCATCTAACATACTTGGTGTCAGAAGTTTCCTTCATTAGTTTAAGCTCTGTAGCTTGAAGGCTAATGTAGCTAACAATTAATGGAAGCTAGGATAATGTTAGCGTAATATAGTCTAATGCTGTATCCAAAATGGCTCCCTAGTCACTATTCCCAATATTATTCACTATATAGTGCACTATTGTATGGAACCGACAGCATGTCAGAAACTGCACCCTATTCACTAAATAGTACACTATTTTTGGGTTCTGCCATTTTGTATGGTCCTAGTGCAGAATTTTCAATGCACTGAAACAATTCCAAAATGCACCAAAAGTTAGTGTACAACCCATGTACACTAGCTGACATTAGTGGATTGCAGATACCCATAATGCATTGCGTTGTTTGGTTAAAAACCTGCATGAGTTAGCATCCAAAATCATTCACTACCCTCCTGAATTATATCATAACAACATAGATCACAACAAATGTCTCAAACTGCTGACTTGATAATTAACACTGTAGAATAATCTGCTATCGATAAACATAAACAGAAGCATGCTAATTTGGGTATGTTCATCTTGTGCCTTGAGCAAAAAACTTAAGCAAACTTTGTAAATGGATGGTTGCCCCCCAATAGAGGAAAAGAATTTGATTTTTCAGTGAACTATCACTTGAATACAGCTTTTGAGAAGCTAGAGCCTGACATCACATCAAAACAGGAAAAAAAATTGAATAAATTAGTTAATTCTAAAAAAAATAATAAAAACATATATAATATAAAATGACATATAACATATATCCAGCTCTTTGCTCTGAATTCAACACTAAACATCAGCCTTCCACTTCAGCGTTGGAATGATGCATTTTAATTTTAATGTAAGTTTATCTGTTCCAAAAGAATCATTCACAGGTCCAGAAATTATTTAAGATGCAACAGACAAACAATGGAGCTCAGCTCAATAAACAACACACATTCTCTGACATGAGATATGAGCCAGTCACTCTCACCATAGGTTAATTCTCCTAAGTGCACTGAAACAACTCAACAGGCTCAAAAGCAAAATGCATTAAAAGTTTTCAGTACATTGCTGCACAGTTAAGTTCATGAATATTGACTTGCAATTCATTCAGAGTGGTCTGATATTAAATGGGTAAAGGTATTTAAATTGATAGTAGAGTACTTCTAGAGTCCCAGATTTATACTGATGATAAAAGAAATCAGGGGTTTCAGTGTCTATAATGACAACATATTAATTTTACTTACTGTCAAAACCATCGGATTTACCATCTTAATGTTAATTATGGTAAACGAGTTGTAAAGATACAAATATAAATATACAGATATACAATAAATAAATAAATAAATAACATATGATTTAAGCCAAAACCATTTCTCCACACTTAAACCAAACAAGGCATATTTGCAAACATTCCTTTAAAGCAAAAAGCTTTTAGACACGTGTGCTTCCTTTCCTTCCTAATGTAGATCTTAAACTCTGAATTCTGCAGACAAAACTGGTGCTATTCCCCTTTAAATGACCTAAAGTACATTGTGAGCGGACGAATGGGAGGAATGAAAGTGAACCACTTTTAAAAACCCAGAGAAATATGCCCAAATGCTTGAGCATTACTGAAGTTACTGTATGACAATAGAATTTTGTCTGTAACACTGAACAAGTGCAGTAGGCCTACAACATGCATCCAAACACTAATGTAACCGTCCGGAAACCGTTTTATTTACTCTGCTTAACCAAAATTACTATGACCAACACCAAGATAGATTTCAGCCCTCCAGTCAGATGAACTCTGGTTGTGGAGGGCCAGAAAAGTTTAGTGATTTCCACACCAAATCAAACCCATTTGTCAAAATGAAAGGAAAATTTCTCATCTTTTACTAAATGTAACCAAAGAACTAAGATATGTTTTGTGTATATTTTTCTTCTTTAGGTCTGCAAAGCTATTGTAGCAAACATGTGCTTAAATATTACAAAAATAAATAAATAAATAATTATAATAATAAAGAATTTGCATGGTGATAAGAATATGGCTAATGTGTCACATGCTTCAGCTAGGGTGAAATTGTTAAGTAATGCCTAATAATCTCAATTATGAGGGTTCTGACACTATGACATCACAGCTTATATACAGGACCAGGCTGGCAATGGTGTTTGACCACATCAAAAGGTAAGAGAGTGCTTCATTGTCTGAAACCACATTAAGTAAGTCTAAAATTATTTAAGCTCATTTTGGCACATGCACAACACTGACTAGCTACTACTAGCCTTAGCTATAAACAGGTAAACAAACTTTAGACACTAAACTATATTTTGGGTAAACAGTAGATGTCGGATTTGTCAATGAACTTATTTGCTAAATCAAATTTGAGATATTATGAGTTTGTTTCAATGATGTTAGTCTCGGATTATAAACAAGTGTCCTGCTCTCATCTTTGATTCCACAACTTATCATTCAACTTGCACTTCGGCAGAGCAGCAGAGGACACGTTTTTATTGTGAATGAAAGTTCATCTCTTTAGCTGGACTATCGCTTTAATGACAAGGTTTAACAGCGGGGAAATGACCACACCATGTCAGGCCTCTGTGCGCCCCTGTACAGCATCGGTGTCGGCTGGAGTTGCAGCTGTCAGCAACTCCACGTGTTCTCCGCCTGCAATCTGATCACACAGGCTTGGTGGAGGGGAGGGTTAGTGGTTAGAGGGGGAGGGTAGCCTCGCATTCTGACTTCATCAGCAAGTCTGTCCTGATAGATCCCGGTGCTTGTCAATAGACATTAAAGCTTATTTCTTTCACATGGCATGCGTTTGTCCTGCTGTTCACATTTAAAGGCCTTATTTGGTCACTTCTGGAGTGCTCTAGGTCGAACCGGACCACGCTCCAGTCTCATTAACCTGCAGATTATGTATATAATGAGTATAACAAGCTGAGAGATTGCTTGTGACAGACAAATAGAGGGATTACCTTTAGAACTAGAAAGAGTTTGTGCAGAGGACTGGTTCTATCAGATGACCTGAGGGGGGTATTTGTGACACCGGACTTATTTACAGCCTGGCAGGCAAGACCATATGTCTGACAGCCACGAACTTGAAGTTACAACTTTAAACGATAGGTTTAGAAGCCAATTTATTGTTTTTTGAAGTGGGGGAAAATAGCAAGAAAAAGCTATATAGTTGAGGTGCTTGGACCTCTACAATTGTACAATATGTCTCCAATATGCTCATATAAGGTGAGGTGGAGTTGATTGATGTGGGTGTAAGTTGACTACACTACACTCTCTGCTTGTCTCTGTCTCTCATTTCTCCTTTTCTGATCATGATGTTCATCTAGAGTCGGGAGCCCCATTCAAATGACAAGCTTTGTTGATTTTCTAAGTGAAGTAAACACATCCTCTACATTGGACACACTTCTGCACATTTTAAAGTACACTTAGAGTGTGTGAGGAGGGGTTATGGCACACATTATGTGTCTTGTTTTCCCCCCACAATAAAACGTAAAGCCAAAAAAATCTAAATTTAGCTTGCTCCTTGAACAAATGTTATTGTCAATTATACAAGGAACAAAACCTATCATTTGAGGACCAGGAGTGTCCCAGGTTTTTCTTGAATAACAGCAGTGCACACAAACCTCTGACATTCCCAAAGCAAATGAAACAGCCAGCAACATATCTTACAACAACATGTGCTTATTTCATTAGATGAACCATAATAAATAACATATAAAAAACTCATCAAAATTAATTACTTTCTCTCGTGTCCTTGACTAAACTTTACTTACCAGGCCACTTCTAATGTAAGAAAAACACCGTACACAAACATGGCTTACGTTTCTTGACCTAAACGTCCGTTCCACCTTAAATAGTGCAGAAGTTAGGTGAAACTCATACCATTTAAGGTGGAATGGAAAATCCGAATAACAACCTGGTGAATAAGCAGGCAACCCCAGCACACAGAGCTAATCGACTGCTTTTAAGATGATGACAACGACCCTGCTGGGAACTTGAAGTGCTGCTAAATTAAACACATGAAGTTTAAAGAGTGAAATAAAGCTCTGGAAGTACCAGTTTGAGAGTTGGGGGAACATGTGTTACTCTTCCTCGTCCACGGGTTCACTTTGGGCGGCGGAGCCTCCAGCACTTTCCCCTTGTCGTTTTCGATCTCTTTCGTGTCCTGACTCGTCGTGCTCGGCTCGGTTTCTTTTTCCATCGCTTCGTGTTGGTTTTCTCCGTCGGCTTGCTCCGCTTTAACCTGCGGGGACTCGACTTTGACTCCGGGGTCGTCTCTACTTTGCTCGCCGTCCCTCACGGCCGAGTCGACGGTGGACATAGTGGCGGTGCACGAGCCAAGCACGCAAACACGCTGCAAACACACGGGTACAAATCGTGAAGGAGAAAAACAATTAAAGAGTCGTTCAGCCCTCTAAAAAAGACACCTTGGTGCTTTTTATTCAACTAAAAAGTTTATCTTCGAAATACAAGCCATTTGGGATGAAGCGGTTAAGAAGAAACACGAAATAAAACAAGCAGCGATAAAGCGATTTGAAGCTCTTTCTTATCGACTTTGACGTTTCGACTGTTCACCTAAAAGGAAACACTGTGAATAGCAGCAGCCACGAGTCTTTGACGATCTCTTTGGCGCTTCCCCGTGGCCGCATGGTGGTACTGCAGGACACGACACGGCGGATGCTCTGCTGCCGCTCCGTGGCTGAACGCCAATACTGCAGCATGTTTGCAATCTGACACGTGGCCTTCACTGTCCAAAACAACTATCTCGTTCAATGTGGGAAAGACTCAATTCGATTTCACTTGTTTCCTACATATAGAACTTCACAGGTATGATACGTTTTATAAAGACTTTGTCCCCAGACATGAATTATATAATGTCTGGTTGAAGAAAGTCACTCTAATATGCTACACTCACTGTGCAGTTTATCAGGTCCCTTTACCATATTAGTGCATTTCATAGTTCTATAATCACAGACTGATGTCCATCTGTCACTCTGTATATTTTGTTAGCCCACTTCCATTCTGTACTTCAGTGGTCAGGACAACACCAGGGCAGGTATTATTTACATTTCCCTTTCCCTTTACTACAGCAGACACTTATCCAGAGTGAAATGCTACACAACAAATGCAGATACCCAGGTACTTCATATAGAGAAACAGTGCAGTTCAAAATATTTCAATAAAACTGAAGGTATAATGAGACTAATGTGGTGGTAGTGTATTACGGTGTTGCGCTGGTATGAGTGGATCAGACACAGCAGTGCTGCTGAAGTTTTAAGCAATGTCCACTCACTAGTCACTCTATAAAACACATCTGCTTCATTGGTCCATCTTGTAGATGTAAAGTCAGAGACAGTAGCTCAGTTGCTGTATGGTTCATCTGGGTTGTCCTCCTGTCCTTCACAGATTACAGAATGCTGGTCACATGATGCTTTTGGCCGGATATTTTTGGCTGGTGGAATATTCTGTCCAGAATTGATCCTGAGGATTTAAAAACTGCAGCAGCACTGCTGTGTCTGATCCACTCATACCAGCACAACACGGTAACACACAGCAACTACATCAGAATTTCTGAAGCGCTGAGAATGATCCACCACCCAAATCGTACCTGCCCTGCGTGGGTCCTGACCATTGAAGAACAGGGTGAAATGGGTCTACAGCTGTATGCAGAGAAACAGGAGTACAGTCTGTATTTGTAGAACTAAAAAATGCTCCTGTGTGATCAAAGGAACTGATCAAATGAACAATGAGTGTAGATACAAGGTAGGTGTTCCTAATCCAGTAATGGTTCAGTGAAGTATCTGTCCAACTCAAAGAACAGGGAGGTTTTAGCAAACCACAGCACTAAAATGTCTCTTATGGTGTCCCTCAGGGCACATTTTTGGCCCTCTTCATTTGATTAATTATATGCTTACACATTTAGATATTATCCACCAACATGATCTCCAGTTTCACTCCTAAGCATATGATACTCAGATGTTCATCTGCATCAAGGCCACTGACTCGCTGATTATCTGGATGGTTGATATTAACAAATGGATGACTAAGAATGTAAAAATCAGTAGATATTCTTATTGAATCCCATCCACCTTTAAGAAAATTGGTCAACCCACACTATCTACCCAATCAAATCTGGATTTTGTTATATCTTTTGGATTTTATAATTTTGGATTCTGCATTTTCTTTGGATGCGCATATCGACAATAAACTAGTCCTCATGTCCAAATGAGTCCTCATATGCACCAGATAATGGGAACACATAACTCCTACTAAGTTAAGTGACTTGCACTGACTTCCAGTCCAATAATGCATACAGTACAAAATACTACCCTTGTTTTTCATATTTGAATTGGGCCCATTGGCTATATTTAGGGCCTACCCGGGAATCACACCCTGGAGGGGGCGCCAGTTCTTCACAGGGCGTGTGTGTGTGTGTGTGTGTGTGTGTGTGTGTGTGTGTGTGTGTATATATATGGGGATGAATTAGTGTGGAGACTGCAAATTTCATATTCACTGAGTTTATACACACAGCTGGTTATTCCCTCATTTATAAATGAATTGCTTCTTTCATAAGTATTTTTATTCAGACTCTAAAGAATGAAAATGGAATTTAGTTTTCTATTGTTATATTGTTAAAATCAGTGATAACGTGTAGTAAAATAATTATGCCCCACGTTGTGGCAGCATAAATACTACATAGTGGAGTCAGTGATAATGAATTATTATTTGATTAATAATAAATTATTTATTTCACTTGGTGAAGCTCTATGTTTGAGAACCATTAAGTAATATGTAGTGTCTTTACCTGTCCAATTTTAGCTTGGACATGTAGGATGTCATGTTGGATGACTTTACATATTACATAGCAGAATTAGCTAGAATTAATTATTATTTATGAATTATGCTCATTGACCCACCGTAGGTTCTTGGCTTCAAAATTGAATCTGAACTAGAAGTAATAATTCTGTACAAGAAAAGTGCACACAAACAAATAACCAAGGACAGGTTTTATCACACAACTGATTTATTAAATGTAATATCAAATAATGAATATTGATTATACATTCATATAATGAAATGGATTACAGTGACACATGAGGGAGCAGGGATATTAATATATGAGGGAATTTCTCTATGATAATTACCCTAAATTCTAAAAAGGCTATAGTTTATCCAAGCAAAGCATTCAGAACCCATCTCCTGAGCTATGAAAGAAATGAAACCATGTGACCTTTCATTATTCCTGGAGATGGACTGGAGATAGCTGGGAGTATGTCACTGACGCGTGGTGCTTTCCGGCGCGGGCTTCCCGAAAGCACTGCAGACGCAGGCCATGTAACATGGCACCCGTGGCTGTTCCTCTTCTCCCTCTTGGCCTGAGACATGGCTGGAGGCGTTCTGAAGGTCTCTGTGGGAATTCTCCGTCATCGCTGATCTGCCCCCTGGTGAGAGACACTTCCATGCAGATCTCTCTGGGGCCTTTGCTCAGATCATCCTGAGGGAGCATGTGGCCTTCTTCTTCGTCGCTGATCCTGACGCTCTTGTCACCACTTTGAGGGTCAGAGGTCTGAAGTCTCCTTCATGCTCTGGGCATAGCATTGAACTTTGCTGGAATAAACTATAGTTCTTTTAGACTATAGTTTTTTCAACTAGAAATAAAAATTAAACTTCTGGTTGGAAGTTATGGGTTTGTTCTGTCTGGACCCTGCTTGAGGAGCCCAAGACTATTTAAGAGAGATCCATAAGAGTGTCTGGAAAGCTTTTGACGAAGCCTGAAGAGAGCTGAAGAGCTTAACTCTGAACTGAGAGCCCTAGAGAGAGCCATTAACTCTAAAGGAGTCTAACTGACTGAACTGACTGAAAAAAACTTGCTTCTCCATCTCTTCTTGTTCTGCTGTCCTTGTTCTGCTCTCTTCTGTTCTTCTCTCCCTACATTTTCTTTCTGTTCTTCTCTTGTTCTTAGTTCTGTTCTGTGTTCTCTGTGAGTTTTTCGCGCCACTAGTTTTTAACCAGATTTTAGGAAACCCACCTTGAATGCCTGATTGCTCCTCAGGGATTGAGGATTGGAGCATCTCCTGCTCCTGATTAGATGTTTCCTGTACCCAGGTTTCCTGTTCCTTATGACACGCAAGACAAAGACTTAAGGAAGATTCATTTTCAATGAATATCCCAGAATTTTGAATCATACATTTGCAATATAAAAGATTATATGTTAACACAAAGTAATATCATTCAGACAAAACCATGTTTTACATCATTCTTAACTTAATAACACACAGAGTATGTGGCTACCTTGGTTCCTACATAAGTTCATATGAAAAGTTGATTTTAAACACATGTAAATTAAATCCACCAATTTTGATTGTCTAAATGGAATTAATTTCACACAGTGGTACACATATGTAACTTCAAACTGTTTTAAACCAATGAGAATTTTGAGAGTTTGAGAATTTCTTAATTTACACAGAGCATAAACTGATCCTTGGGAGTGTCTCTGCTATCACCAAAAATTCCTCTCTTGACCCTATGAGACCTTGGGTCATAAACTGTCCTGGAGTGAGGTTTACGATCCTTCTCCGCTCGGTTATCTCACATTCCGATCTGGACTGTGCGGAGAAGAGTGACTGAAAGTGAAGAGAGGTCTTTTGGCATATTAAATCCCAAAAAGTCAAATTTCTTATTAGAAATTAATACAAATGATATCATCATACCACACTACACTGAGAGTAATAACCATACTGGAACCAGAGTACATGCGTAGGACAGCAGGAGAGTGTGTTACAATTTTTCTTTTTAAATTGTCATCTTGTGCATTTTTTTGTGCTTTGTGTTCATTGTGCATGAAAATGTACACCAATGATGTTGTGTTTTAAAACATCCATCATATCAGTGAAATTCAATGATGAATCGGTGATTTACATAAAAATATTGCTGAAACTTTTTTTAGTATCCCCATTATTACCAAATTATTGTCAAATTTTAAATCCCCCCTTTAGCTATTTGCTGAACTGTGCCTTTCACATTGAATTTCCCCAAGCTAGAGAATAATAAGTGTGCTCTCAGGACTCTCTGCCTCAGGTGTCTGAGGCATTACAGGAGATGACAGTAGATATACACTTAAACATATGTATATTTTTGGGGGATGACAAGGCCAATGCTTAGACAGTGGGCCCACTCAGGATCCCTGTTATTCATTCATTCATTCATTTTCTGTAGCTACTTACCCAGTTCAGGGTTGCCGTGGGTCTGGAGCCTACCCAGAATTACTGGGCGTAAGGCAGGAACACACCCTGGAGGGGGCGCCAATCCTTCACAGGGCCTCACACTTTCAGACACTTGAGTCACCAATCCACCTACCAACGTTTGTTTTGAACCCACAACCTCCAGGTCCCTGAAGCTGTGTAACTGTAACATCACTTGCTGCGCCTGTTAATATAATTTATTTCACATGTCCATTGCTTAAAATTATGATTTTACTTTGTCTCTGGAAATATTCAATAAGTTTGTTAATCATCTTTTGTGGTGAGTTTGGTCAACTTAATTGACCAGTATTCAGCCAGCAACTTACAGCTACTTAAGGAAACTGTAATGCAATCTGTTTTACTGTGTAAACTAAACTGGAACAGACAGGCGGACTCAGACAGACAACCATGAACAGGGGTAGACATATGAAAACAAGAAGACAAAAAAACACACATTTACACACACAACATCAGAAAAAGGAGCACTTAAACCACAGGGGTGTATAAAGACAGGACAAACGAGGAACACCTGCAGACAATAATGGGACAGAGGCAGGACTAAGGTGGGATTAGGGTGGAGACGGGTACAAAACAATAACAGAGAGCCATGTGCTAAGTAAGCACATGGTGGGAACAACAACCAGGACAGGGCCATGGTATGACAAAGTGTAGAATAAGTCCAAGCCACTCTGTTTTTCTCTCTGCCATTTGCCAACAGCTTAAAAATTCTGGCCTTGAAGGTTGATAAGTTAATAAACCCTGGCTGTATGAATTTACCCATTTAAGACTTAGGAGCATTATAGTTACAAAGTGAAAATACTTAATCATGACATGTGTCTTCTACCACATAAAAAATAGACCACTGACATGTTAACAAGTTAAATAAAAAACTTTATTTTATTGTTTGTTTAAAAAAAAAAAATATATATATATATATATATATATATATATATATATATATATATATATATATATATATATATATATATTTCTATATAACAGAGTGGGCCATTTATATGTATACACCTTAATAAAATGGGAAAGGTTGGTGATATTAACCTGTTTGTGGCACATTTAGTATATGGAAGGGGGGAAACCTTTCAAGATGGGTGGTGACCATGGTGGCCATTTTTAAGTCGGATCCAACTTTTGTTTTTTCAATGGGAAGAGGGTCATGTGACACATCAAACTTATTGGGAATTTCACAAGAAAAACAGTGGTGTGCTTTATTCTTTCATGAGTTATTT
This sequence comes from Hoplias malabaricus, assembly GCF_029633855.1. Classification (NCBI taxonomy): domain Eukaryota; kingdom Metazoa; phylum Chordata; class Actinopteri; order Characiformes; family Erythrinidae; genus Hoplias; species Hoplias malabaricus. The sequence goes on from NC_089800.1 coordinate 69,563,581, forward strand.
ACAAGTTTCTGACCACTATTAAAATGTGTTCAAAGTGCTGCCCATTGTGTTGGATTGTCAATGCAACCCTCCTCTCCCACAGGAGGATAGCAACACCACAGGAGAAATGCTAGCACAGGCTTCCAGTATCCGTATATAAATGTTGCTTTTTGTTAGCTTTTACCTCTTAATTGAAGGCTTGCAGTGAAATAGCAAATTCTTTCTATGAGATGGATTTGTGCTTCATGTTATATATTACAAGTGGCTTAGTTAGCAAGTTTCCTTCATATTAGATCTTTTATGTCTGATTTTAGGTTTAGGTTATAAGCCAGCAGCATTTTGCTTCAAATCACAGTGGTTTGTTGGCAACTTAAGGTTGAATTATTAATAATATATTATTAATGCTATTATTGAATAAATCTCTCCATACTCCAAGGGGCTCATCCAACGACAGATAGATTATTTCAGTTTATTTGAACACCTTTAGATTGACTGCATTCTCTGTGTAAATTTTAAGGTGTATTTTGGGTTTAATGCTGTAGCAAAATGCAGAGTAATGCTAGGGTGCTCAAAGAAACTGAGCAGTGCTGGAAATGGCCTTTCCAAGCTTCACTAAAGCGACTACAGTAACAAAACAGCACTTAAGATGGCATTATTCATTCAGGTTACAGGAAAAACTGAATACAATGAATTTTCTTGATTCAAATATGCACAAATTTTCATATGAACACATTATGATTAATTGCATCAACACAATTCTTACTGAAAGTAAATATGCAAAAAAAAAAAAGTTTAAAAACAGTATTGAAATGGATGAGGTGATAAAAATGTGACTAGTATGCATTAGTCCAAATTGTAAGGAGGCCAGTAAGGATCATAAGAGTCCAGGTGATTTGCAGAGAGTTTGCTAGTGATGGAGATCTTGGCCTGGTGTAAATATAAGGGTGCTCCTGAGAATAAAATTCATAAACATTTAGGACATTAAGACAAACTTTTTGTGAGTAAGAGAATAATAATAATAATAATAACAATATAATAATAAGTCATTTTCTAACTACCTCTGATGGACAGATCAGTTTTACTGGATCTGTAAAACTGTCAATCATCTCCTTTCCATCAGGAGGCTGAAACTGAAAGAAAGAAATTATGATTTTTCATGATAACGACATTAAATGATTTTTATAAAACTATTGATAGCCTACATATTATTAATACAAACTGGCCACTTTATTATAGACTATGTGTTTGCTGAAATGCATGGATGTAAAATACACTAGGTTCCTTTTTCCACTTAGGTTTTATTGGATTTCTAATGGAATTTATGTTGATAATATTGTTCATACTCTACATTCTAGCTCCAAGTCAGTAATCCTCTATCCGTGTACTGATACTGAGCTTAATTAGGAAGATATGCGATTTGAAGGCATATTTCTTTACTATAGTGTACAATTTCAGTATGCTGTTGCCGATAATAATTGATTCTAGATCAGAATTACCATGTTGTTCCAGAGGCCTTTAGCAAGTTCCTCATGACCCTTGATGGTGAAGTGGAAGCAGTCTGGAGTGAAGAAACTCATGTCGATTTTGCCATCCTGAAACAAGTATCATAAGAATACATTATTGTGGAATGTTGTAAAAAATTATTAAGTGTGTAAAATTTTGTCAAGTAACAAAAACGTTTGAAGCATAATTTTGACATCACTATAACACACAAAGAAACAGTTTTTCCAGATAGTTAATCAAATTCTGGACTACACATATTTTCCATCAGTATTTTCCATGATATTCTTTCCACAATATGACTTCATCATGATCTTTGTAAGTTATCAAAATATGTCTTAATTCAGTATCTGCAGTTTGTGGCTAGTGCTGTAATGTGTTGTTTATTGGTGTTATAAGAAACTGTTGTTGACGTGCTAGATCTTCACTGACCGCTAGTCTAGGCGGCTTGGCATGGGCCAGATATGGCTGCAGAACAACAGCAAAATCCTCCTTAAAGAACCGATCACTGTTCAAGAGCTCCTCCAGTCTCCTCTGGCAAAATATAAATTCACATGTTATTATTTATTCTCCATACAGGGGTTGGACAATGAATGACATATATAAATCCTGCACAGTGGTCAAAGGGATTTTAAGCCATTCTTCTTGCAGGATAGTGGCCAGGTCACTACGTGATGCTGGTGGAGGAAAACGTTTCCTGACTCGCTCCTCCAAAACACCCCAAAGTGGCTCAATAATATTTAGATCTAGTGACTGTGCAGGCCATGGGAGATGTTCAACTTCACTTTCATGTTCATCAAACCATTCTTTTACCAGTCTTGCTGTGTGTATTGGTGCATTGTCATCCTGATACACGGCACTGCCTTCACAATGTTTGAACCATTGGATGCACATGGTCCTCCAGAATGGTTCAGTAGTCCTTGCCAAGGACTAGCACAAGTATTGAGTCAAGGGAATGCCATGATATGGCAGCCCAAACCATCACTGATCCACCCCCATGCTTCACTCTGGGCACGCAACAGTCTGGGTGGTACGCTTCTTTGGGGCTTCTCCACACCGTAACTCTCCCGGATGTGGGAAAAACAGTAAAGGTGGACTCATCAGAGAACAATACATGTTTCACATTTTCCACAGCCCAAGATTTGCGCTCCTTGTACCATTGAAACCGGCGTTTGGCATTGGAATGAGTGACCAAAGGTTTGGCTATAGCAGCCCAGCCGTGTATATTGACCCTGTGGAGTTCCCAACGGACAGTTCTGGTGGAAACAGGAGAGTTGAGGTGCACATTTAATTCTGCCGTGATTTGGGAAGCCGTGGTTTTATGTTTTTTGGATACAAAAAAAAAAAAAAAAACGTGGTTCTTGATACATCACAAAGACTTGCTGTCTTGGTCACACATGTGCCAGCAAGACGTGCACCAACAATGTCACCCATAATGTTGTGTGCATTGCAATATTTTTAGCAAAACTGTTAAAACCCTCTGCTAATTGAACCTTCACACTCTGCTCTTACTGGTGCAATGTGCAATTAATGAAGATTGGCCACCAGGCTGATCCAATTTAGCCATGAAGCCTCCCACACTAAAATGACAGGTGTTTCAGTTTCATTGTCCAACCTCTGTATATATGTGTGTGTGTGTTTTGTTTTGTATTTTGTTTTCTTTTAACAAAATAATAAATTAGATATTGATAAAAAAAAACATGTACACACTTGGAATTCCAGGTTAAGTTCAGCCAGCTCTGCCAGTTCTGTAGAGTTCTCCTCAGGCAAGATTAAACAGGAACAGAAACTCCTAGAGAAACCAAGTGTATGAATGTGTATGTTAATACATGTAATGCATTATGTTGGTTTTGTAGTGTCATAGTTTACTGTATTATACATAATAATTATACATAATAAATTATTGTTGCTGCCAATATTCAAATTTTGTGTGGGGTTGTAAAAAGAGAAAGGGAAAGGGGAAAGTGTACTTTTGAAGTATACAGCCTAAGTTTGGCTTCTTCACTTCTCGCAGAGGCTTCATGGTGAGAATCTGCACCACATTCACTATCATTCGAGGAACCTTGATGCACAGAATAGAATTTAAAAACAAAAATGTTGATAGCTATTACTAAAAATGCTGTGATATAATTTTCTTTTCTAATATTAATATAAGTATATAATTCTAAAATATGGGCTCATGCATAAGCAACGTGTCACTGATCTGAAGCATCACTTTCTGAAGCAGCAAAAGCTGTGTACACTATTTGTACTCTCATGTAAAGTACATTTTGCCTGCTAAATGTGAGTGAGTGGGTGATACAGTGAGTGTCTGAGTTAGTTAGTTAGTTAGGTATTTGCAAGACAGGTCAATAACATGTTTCGTATATAAAATGCTAAGCTTTAAGATCTAGGTTTATGTGAAGCACATAAATTAATATAAGAATCCAAAACAGTGACAAAACAATTTATTTTGATAATGTTAATTTGGTCCAACAAAATGTCATCACGATTCTTCCCAATTTACCCAATGACAAAAATTCATTCATTATCTGTACCCACTTATCCGGTTCAGGGTCGCAGTGGGTCCAGAGCCTACCTGGAATCATTGGGCACAAGGCAAGAACACACCCTGGAGGGGGCAGCAATCACACACTCGCACCTACGGACACTTTTGAGATGCCAGTCCACCTACCAACATGTGTTTTTGGATAGTGGGAGGAAACCAGAGCACCCGGAAGAAACCCACATGGACACGGGGAGAACACACCAAACTCTTCACAGACAGTCACCCGGAGCGGGAATTTAACCCACAACCTCCAGGTCCCTGGAGCTGTGAGACTGCGACACTACCTGCTGTGCCACCGTGCCACCAATGACAAACATATTTTCTACTAAATAACTTACTGAAATGTGTAAAAAATGAAGTTTAAAGTTCCAAAATATAAGTATAAAACGTTGTAAAACAAACAAATTTTATGTTAAATTTACAGGTGATTATCTTGGACTTAAAATGTATTCATGCTCATATGACTTTCTCTTTGTTAATTTAGGTATTTATCCCTAAGTTGTGCATTAATATTGTAATTGCTCTTGTGTTGTAACACATAATTAGGTAAGTAATACAAAATAATAATAATAAAAAAACACATACCTCATTCATCATCATGTCTAGAGACTCTGTGAGATAACGAATAAAGTTGTCAGCTGAAAATAGTTCCTACAAAAAATAAATAAATAAACAAATAGTGTATCAACCAGTTTATGTTATACTAAAACCGGGTTAATGTCATGTAATATTTCATATACATATAGATCAATATATTCATTGCTGTGTTACATTATCTTTAAAAGTACTTCTGTAACACTAATGCTTTCTTCCCTTGTTTTTGACTAAGTCTGATCTTGTGCAATATGCATGCTACTGTGTCAATAAAATGTTGTCTTAAATGAACGTTTCATTTGTTAAATAAATTAAGATTGGTTAAAAAATATTTTAAGTCATTTTAAAATAATATTTGCATGTATTTTATCAATTCTATTATTGATAGTAATACACAAAATAACTTACAGATACACAAAATAACCCAGTGAAAAGCTAGACATACTTTGTCTTTACAGTAATCACAGATGTCGTTCATTCCTATTAAGATAGTCACCAACTTCCAGTCTTCTACGAAATTCAAACCCTGAACAAAAATAAAAAATGTGAATATATATGCTCTTATACAGTCCTGTGCAAATGTTAGAATTCTGATTAACAGTGTTCAAATATATTAAAACTGCATGTCCATTATATTCCAGATTTAATTTTCTGTATTCTGTTCTAATGTCTTAATAAACTTTATGTTAGAACTTTTACCCAGCCATTACTGTTGGTCTATTTTATGAAGAACAAAATACTAAAAATGAAATTTTGAACAATCTTTTGCTTTTTTCCTTTTTTTTTTTGAGATACAAGGTTCAGTTGCCTACATTTTCTCTGCATGATTTGAACGTAAATAGAAAGATCATACTGGATAGGTTTTGAAGGTGTCAATCATGTGTCTGGCCTGTTCAGAGAAATTTCTGAAAGGAAAATAACAGAGTATTACACAATGAGATGTACATTAGTCTCAGTAAAAAGTAAAGTATACATAGGCAGCATTTCAATGGAGCTATAAAAAACTGTTAAATCACATATACACACACACACACAGGCACACACACACACATTTACACTTAAAGGAACATGACACAGCACAGCAACAGCATGTTCCGTGTGAGCTTGTGTCCTTATCAGATTCACATTTAACACTATAGCCATAATTACAGCACGTTGATGGTACAATATGAGTTCCAGGTTATTTGCATTTGTGGTACAAAGTGCAAGCATATCAGTGCAATTACTAAAACACTACTATTAATGCCAGAACATTTTCATCTAAATAAAACAAAATTTTTTAAATCAATTATGTAGAAAAATCAAATATATACAATCCACAGGATTGTAGACATTCCTTATAATTAAATTCAACTTATTTACATTAGCCCCATTGTGGACAAAACCATTCAGTTGCGCAGTTTGTATAATCAATCAGAAGAGCATGAAAATAAAGGGGATGCTCTGGAGAGCTGCAGGAGTCTAAGATCACGATTAATGCAAAGCATACACAAGAGGGGTATTTATAAGCACACCACCTTTATGGAATGAAAACTCTGGAGTTCTGTTTACCACCACAATTTTGGGATAAGCTGGAGCTGACTTTGTAATACAGAACTAATCTTCTACATCATAGATGACCTCAGTAATATTTTTTGTAAAGGAATGCACTCAAATCCTCACATAACACATCTAAGCAAGTTATTTTTAAATTATGTTATTATTAGAAGGCCATTGTGTTCTTACACTGTGTTGTGTCCAGTGACAGCTAAATTGAAGCCAGTCTCATTAACAGTTATTGGAAAATTGTGTAATGTCCAGATTGGGGCAGGACCCAGAACGTCTGGGTTAAAAAGCTTCACAATGTCTGAGAGAGAGAGAGAGAGAGAGAGAGAGAGAGAGAGAAGGAGAAGTTCATAAAAATATAGTAGTTTTATTTATTTATATTTAGGATTTTCTTAACCTTACTTTTAAACTTGTTATTGCTGTATCTTACTTGCTAGAGTGATAACATCCTGATATGTTCCATGACCCCCAATACTGCAGAGAAGGAGATAAAAGCAGGTGATTATGCAAAAACACAACCAATAAAACTTCAGTTTATTATTTACTGTTATTGTTATTATTATCACTGCCCACAAATGAGAGTGAAGATATTCTTTATCACTGTACACATGACAGCAACCTGATACATTGCAGCAGAGCACTGATAAGGTGAGAGAGAGAGAGAGAGAGAGAGAGAGAGAGAGAGAGAGTAGGACAGTGCCCTAAGGATACCTATTACTTTAGCATTATAAGCACCAAACAAACAATAGTGTCTATTTCCCTCACATAATCCCTGATTAATGGGATCAAAATCTAAGTTATTAGAATCTGGCCAGTTTCAAATATTGATTGCCTGTTTTCTAAAACCACATTACCTCCATGACACATGGCGATACTCGATTGGCACTCCCAGAAATGTAGAAGCGTTGGCTGCAATGGCTGTCTAATAGAAAGAAAGAAAGAAAGAAAGAAAGAAAGACTGAATAAATATTGATCATGAACATAATATTATCACCTATTTGTGTATTTACTTAATGATATTTTCAGTGTTATTACACTTTTTTAATCACACATGGACCATTGCAGGGCAACAAACACTCACATACTAACACATGTTAGCACTCACATGCTAATTTCACACAGCCAATCCCCTACCAACATGTTTTTGGAGACCCACACAGACATAGGGTGAACACCACTCCTCACCAATCTCCTCACAGTCATCTGACATGGAGATTGAACCCACAACCCTGGAGCTGTGTGACAGCAAGTTTATATATTTAATTTTTTTAACATGCTAACCTATGAAGCTTAGTCGAAGAAGTCTTTGAGCTACTTACAGTCAGAGAGTCTCCTAAAGCTGCAATGACTTTGATGTCTGCTGCTTTCACTCGCTCCACTGCAACACACACATCACACATGCTATATTTAGGAACTCTGATTAAAGGGATAATTTGGACAAAGACACTAACATGATTAGCACTGAACCAAAAATAAGTTAATCATAAAACACAGCAGTTAGAATTAACCTGGTCTGTTTTTGTTGACACTAACAATAAGCTTAGATATAGACAGTGGATATAGATGAGGGTCACCTGAGGCAGCTATAGATGTGAGTGTTACCTGACACAAATATATAGGGGAGTGTTACATGCTACCTTAGGCAAGTTTAGGAAAGTGTTTATTTGAGGCAGGTACAGAGATGTGTTCTATATCTTAGGCAGATATAGAGATAAAGAGATATAGAGATAAAGAGATATAGAGATAGAGAGCTACCTGAAGAGATGGTTGTTACCTGACGAGATTACCTCTTAAGGCAAATACAGCTATGTTACCTGATGGATAGAAGGCAGTGTTACCTGAGGTGGGTACGGTGGGGGAGGGCTGCATGTCTGGACACTGGAACGGAGGGTGCTGGAAGCTCTGGGGCCGAATTCTCTCTGGGTGTTCCTGAAAAAAAAAAAAAAATATATATATATATATATATATATATTTTTTTTTTTTTTTTTGTCAAGTGAGTTATATTAGAAAGGAGCTAATCAGAGCAAAGCAAATTTGAAACAGACAGAGCAGGTTAGGGGTTAGGTTTGAAGAAGTTGGCTAATGTCATTTCATATGTTGCAACAGATTTCATAGTGTAGTAATGAAACAGTGAAATGTAGCATTGTACTGCAATTCATACTCTATTGAGCTCTTCTTCACTGTTGAGTTTTAAAGCTTCTTCATAGTCCTTCCACCAGTTTCCTTTAGAGAAAAACAAGAACATTATAAAACATGAACATAACGAATAGTGTGTTCAGGATTACATGCCTCATTTACTGGAAATAAAAGTTAAATCTCCATGTTTATCCATTGTTGTTTAAGCCAAAAATAGGTATATATATATATATATATATATTTTTTTTTTTTTACTTTTAATTCCAGTACATGAGGCATGTAATCCTGCTATACCTTCTTCCCAGTTCACAATTTGCATGTCTGCATAAGAATCATATAATAATAAAGTGCCCAGCTACTGCCGGTGCTAATAAAAAATACTGAACTGAATTCTCCAGAATATGAAATATCATTTTATATTTTAATGTTGCTTTCCAGCTGCATTGATGATTAAAGCACATTTCAATTAATTCATTTCAATTAATGAACTTTAGACAAATGAATTCAGCATTCAGTTTGCACTCTACTAGTAACATGTATGTTATTAGACAATAATATTCTCTGATTTTATAATTGTATTCCGCTGCCTCCTACTACTACTACTACTACTACTACTACTACTACTACTAATAATAATAATAATAATAATAATCCATCCATCCATCCATTATCTGTAACCGCTTATACAATTCAGGGTCGCGGGGGGTCCAGAGCCTACCTGGAATCATTGGGCGCAAGGCGGGAATACACCCTGGAGGGGGCGCCAGTCCTTCACAGGGCAACACAGACACACACACATTCACTCACACACTCAGACCTACGGACACTTTCGAGTCGCCAATCCACCTGCAACGTGTTTTTGGACTGTGGGAGGAAACCGGAGCACCCGGAGGAAACCCACGCGGACACGGGGAGAACACACCAACTCCTCACAGATAGTCACCCGGAGCGGGAATCGAACCCACAACCTCCAGGCCCCTGCGACACTGACTGCGACACTACCTGCTGCACAACCGTGCCGCCCTCAATAATAATAATAATAATAATAATAATAATAGTGTTATAACAGCTTTAGCAAAATCACAGCTTTCCAAAGCAAGCACAAGATTATGTGACAATGATTGATAACAAAGCAGAACAAAATTTGCAAGGTACTATACTACCAAAAACAAAAGGAAAACAAATAAAAATATTAAATATAATAACAAATTCTGTGAGGCTAATAAACTTCACTAGGTGAAAAATAAAAAGAGTTGAAAGAGTCCAAATCAGTGTGATTATTGCAGTTTTGTCAAACATGCTAATAAAATGGTTTACATTTCTTGAAACAAAATTAAGTATAAATAATTTTCCAGGATTCCCATATACACTAATTCACCTCTAGTTTTCATGCTCTTCACTCACCATTTACACAGCACAGGAGAACATGTGTCGTGACAGCCAATATGAGAAACTTCATGATTTCACGTATACGTCTGTACTACACTGAGTTGGGAAGTCAGTATAAATACACTCTTCAGAGGCTTATCAGCAACACTTCTCTTTAGTCTTTATGATAAAAATATGCTTGATTCATGACCATTAAACATGGCAAAGTACAGTATGATAGGCAGATAACAATATCTTCCTTGTTAGAAGATAATGAGGTCAAATAGCCAAGATACAGCAGTGCAAAGCATTCTTTGTACCCTCTAGTGGTGCTCACAGAAAAAGCAGCCTTGAAATTCACAAATGTGCTGGTGTTTGTGTAGGGGTGAATTAAAGGGGAATTAAACCTTTTTTATGCATGATTAAATGGTTTAGATGTAAGTGAATAGTTGTGACCCAGCCAGCACCACTCAGTGGGGCCCACATTGGTTGAACATGGGATAGCTGGGTTCAAGATGGGCATTGGTTCCAGGTGTGTGGCTGCCTGAGCTATTAGTGGGCCCCAGGTGGACTGTCTGTATAGGTAACCCAAAGGCAGCCTAGTAAATATACAAGGGCCCACAATTACCCATGGTGTTGATCTTCATTTATGAGATTTTTTTTACAGTTGGGCTACCCATCTGAGACCCACCTAAGGGTCGGCAGGGGAAGTGCTCCTCTCTAAAGAAACTTGCAGATAGGGGGAAGTTCATAGTGATTATGAATAAAACCAGATGTCAAAAGAGGTTAATGAACCTAAAAGTCCTCTCATTAAGCTTTTCAAGTTATAGCCCTGCTTTAAAAGGCTGAATGCACAGCACTAGCCAGAGTAGTCTAGACTATAACTGCTACTACTATTGCTTCTACTACTACCACCACTATTGCTACTACAGATACTTTTATTACAACTAATTCTTCTACAATTGCTATTTCTTCTAATCAATGATACTGTATGAATAGACACTAGCCAGTATAAATGTAGAAAGCTAATTACTACATCCAGTCCCAGCCTAAGAGGTCGTGGATTTCAGGGATAGGGATAAGAAATTAACACAGTGTACACACCAACATATATTTAGAGAAATATGTCTTAATTTAAGAGACACATTTATCAAGCAAACTGTATTGGATATAAATAACATGGTGAAATCTTGTAAAAGAGAACACCACCACCTCACTACCTCAAAAAAATAATTAAAGACTGGACTGGCCACAGAACCACTTGTGCACTCTTCCATTGTAATATGCTCTGAATGACAAAAGAGTAACAGTAACATCAACATCTCCTGTCCAAATGGTCACCGGAACTATAAGCTCTTCCATTGTGGCACACAGTAGTATGGTGTGGTTACTGACAATTTTGGAGAGGCCAAAGACCTCCACTTCTAATTTTTTGTTTGTGATCTCTGATATATGTGAAAAACATAAGACTTCTTGGTGACTGTAAGTTACTTTATAAACTTTAAAAAAATGGGTCTTTAATGGATCCTTAGTAAAGAAAATGGTTCTATGAAAATCCACACACAAAAAAATACACATGATTAAGGGTTTATTTGCATCATGAAAGATTCTTCAGAGTGATGGAAAATGTACTTTTGGTGGTGTTACATAGAACCCTTTTAGAAAAAGTTTCATCAGTCTGAAGAAGACTTGTATGAACTCTGAAGCATAATTGTAGATCAACCATCTAGAATATTAAAACCACCTCCTTGTTTCTACACTCATTGTCCATTTTATCAGCTCCATTGTCTGTACAAGAGCAGTTTTGAAGTTCCTTAGATAGTCTGTTTTTCTGCATATTTTGTTAGCCTCCTTTCACCCTGGTCAGGACCACATATGTGTGTTGTGACCCTCCAATGTGACCTGCCATGTGGGCAACATGCTGTGATGAAGGACTATGCTATTGTTATGTACGAGGACAAGTTATTTTAATTTGATTTGACATACGTTTTTATTATTGACCAAACAGGGTTGTCAATTTCACAAATTAAATTTCAAGGCTATGGTCACAATAGTACAGATACATTTTATGGTTGTATGCAAACATTTTGAACACTTTCGCTGAAATTACATTTAATACACTTAAAATGTTTATTTAAAATGAAATAATACATTCCTGTTCTAATGTAATATTTCATTATATTAGCATGCTGTGAACTTTGTTAAAGTCCACAAAAAAAGTTGTGCATTAAAATGTCCAGATCATAGTAGAGAATTTATAGGGCATGTTTTTTTAATTACTTGTACGTCAGATGTTGCAGAATGTGTTATTCTAACACCAAGCCAACAACTAATGTCGGTGCCTAAAAAGTGCCAGTAGTTGCAGAACTACACTTCTACCAGTAACGACCCTTTTCACAACAGCAGATATGACTGTGGCGGGAGGACTTGGCAACCCTGGGGACCGAGTTGAGCTCGAGTGGAGCGTGTGGGCACCGCCCCCCACTGGTCACGTGATCGCGGTAGCGGCGTGCGGACGCGCCGCGGCTTGCGCTGAAGATGGCGGACAACGCGGAGGCGGAGTGGAGCAGGCCGGAGGAGCACGCTGCGTTCTGGGCCATGGAGAGTCTACAGGCCGCGCTGCAGCAGTTGGAGTCGGCGCTGCGACAGACGGACGTCAGCCCCGAGTCTTCTCAGCAGTATTGCGACAACTTTTGTCAGGTAACTGTGCAGAGACCGAGAAAAATAACAACAAAAACACAACCGCCCCCCTCTCCACCGCGGAGGCTCGCTTCTTCATGTTAGAACGCTCTCGTTCCACCTTAAACGGCGCAGAAGGGTTTTGACGAAGCTCAGAACAACTTATTATTTCCATTGGGTCCTTTCAGCACAACCGGAGTGACGGTTTTGCTGTAACAGCGCTACGGGTCTATTTCTGGAAATGTTGCTTGCCACCTTAAATTGTACAGCACTTCGAGGCGGTTGTAATGCAGCTGAAGCCTCTTACTCCGGTTTTCCTTTTCACTGCGAATGGTGCAGCAGTGCATTCCTGAGCCCATAGATCGTAAGTGCTGCACCATTTAAGGTGGAATAGGGGACATGCGAATAAAAAGGCAGTTTCGCCCCGTATGTACTTCTGCAGTGAAAAAGCATTGTGCGTTAGGAGGCGTTTTTGCTTCTTCATTTCTATATTACAGTCTTTGAAGAGAACTATATTTGTGTGTGTACCGTTTGTGGGTGTCTGTGTGTATTTGAGAGCCCAGCGGGCTGTGGTGGGGTGGGGCGACTATGTTTTTGTCTGTTTTTTACTGCCTACAAAAGCGCTAAAAGCTTTTCCAAGTTGATTATTTTCAGTACTAGTATCCCACCAGGGGATTGTGTGTGTGATCTTGGTCACGTAGCAAAGCCAAGTGTTTTGCCTATAGATTACACATTTTCAGGTTGTTCCTCTTTACAAAGTGACTCTAAAGATTTTCATTTTCTCTTGACACACGGCGAAGCAGGATGAGGAAAGAAACTAACAGAAATGGCAGAAATTAGCATATTATAAGTAAAATGTGTAATGTATACTCTAACTGTTTTACACACGTGAAAGTGTTGAAAAGCTCTCTGCAGTATATTATGTGTATTTGGTATAAATATCACTGACATGAATAGTGGTTTTAAATGTTTCAGTGTATTTGTTTATCCATTGCCAAATATCTCCTGGTACCCAAGTGTAACTGTAGTTATCCCATACCTGGTTCGACTAGCTCCGTAGCATTAAAGCAGATGTGCCGATAATGGATCTAGTGAAGTGTGGAGCCAAACATTGCTCTTTTATCAGCCTAAATATAAACATGATAAAATGTTTGTTTTTTGTCTTGGTTTTTAGTATATTTTTTATAATGATCTGTAGTGATTTTACAAGTTGTGTAGTACAAGTGTTTAGGTGTCTGTAACTTTTTTAACAGTGCTGTATACTGTGTGCATGCATATCCATATATAAATTAAGCTAATGTGGTTTTATTCTTCTAAGATGAAACGTAATCTACTCTCAAAGTAAACGCATGGCGACATAGAGAGAGTCTTAAACAAGGTTTCTGTTCTCCTTTATTCCCTCTTGCATCCAGTTTTGATCATTTTGAGGATGGAGGACAAATAAGTTCTCACATGTACATGAACAGAACTTCACAAAGTGAAGTATGTAAAGATATAACAATTAAATATGCAGTAACACCTTACAGCGTTTTCAGAGATGAGCTTCCTTGGTTAGGCAAGTTTCAGATCGAATATGTTTCAAATTGGTGATGTGATGTTTCTGGTAAAAGAGCAACAAAATGGAAACTGGCTTTACCAGGACATGCTTGGTAGCTCTCTCACCAGCAGCCGTGGCGTTGCTGTGGTAACCGCACAGAGTGCCAGGCATTTGTTCTGATAGATGCAGCGCTCTCCTGATGGTTCCCCCTCAATTCAGTCTTTGGGGGGCACTGTAGGATGGCCACAATGAGGATAACGCCTGGCAGACTCCACCTATTATATATTTAGCACTGGTCTTTTAAATTTGGTCTTCTATTTTTCATGATGTGTTCTCTTGTTTCTTTCAAACCTCAAATTAAGTTTACATGTGTTAATTTGTCAAAAGGCCCAACAAAATATAGATTTGACAGATACCGCATTGACAGCTTACCAAGGTATTTTAGTGAAAGCAAGGTGTAAATTGGCATCTGGTAGCTCATGATATATGAATACCAAGGTTTCTGTGCTGTGGGCAGTTTTTTTTCTTTTTTAAAAAAGTGGCTGTTTCTGTCTTTCATGAAGTTATCTATTTACATAGTCATTATTTTCTAATACATGTACCATTTTCTGCTACTGCACTGTTTTATATTACTATCATATCTCTTAGCCTTATAGCTTAGTTTGTTCAAGATAACTTGAGCTACTTGAAGCAGAGAGTCATTTTCCTTGATTCAGGACTGAGATATTTGTGCCCTCTTTGTATGTTGCAATATATTATTTATTTGGAGAACATCTGAGGTATTCTGTGCCCTGATGACAACAGTGTATCTCCTAAGTTCTAATTAGTACATTTTACATATCTTCTAGTTCCAGAATGGTTTATATTATCATGTATATAAGCAGTAACCTTGAGATCATGTAACTGATATTCTGTATTCAGCATGGGCTTGCTGAGAATGTAGGCTTTCATTCCAGTAAAGCAGTAGCACACCTGATTTCACATGTTTAATAAGAATTTGGTTAGTGAGGTAGCTACATTCACATATTTTACTGATATTTCTGAACATTCTTATTTTAGCAGAATGGGAACTGAATTTCTCATACACTGCAGTAGAATATAAGATGCCCAATGTGTGTATTTTTAACTGCTGCCCTTGATGTCACTTTATTTCAGATACTCTGGCTGAAGCTGGTTTTTGGGGCGGTGAATACTCAGAGGTGCAAAACCTGCCCAAGTATATCCCGGAGGTTTAAATTTAGAATGACATTTGTTTCCCCATACATCTATCCTCCATTTTTTCCACTCTCAACTATCTTCATAGAGGTCAAGGATTTGTCAAAGGGGATTCCCTTTGTATATATGTATGTGTGTGGGGGGGCACAAAATACTCAAGGCACATCTACTTTGATCCCAAATGTCCAATCAGTGTACCGTTGCACAGATGGAGGGAAGTGGAAGTGTTCTATCAGGAGTCTTTTTAATACACTCTCCAGAGGGTTTAGTATACATGACTCCTTAATGAAGAAGCTAGTTTATCTAAATGTCAAGGGTAATGCTCGTGTGGATTATTTCTAACTAGAATATATCAATCCTAGGGCTTCAGACTCCAATTAAGCTTAAACCTAGAATTTGAAATTAATTTTATTGTTTAAAAAGGAAATCTAATTGTTTTAGAGGGCACTATGCACAATGTTAGCTGGGAGCAAAGCTCCTGTACACAATTTTCTATTGGAGTTAAATGGTGATGCAATGTTGAAATTTCTTCAGGGATTGTATAGTTTCATTAATCTGTAGTAGATATAGGGAGGATTTTTATAAATAACTGAGTTAATTTTTCTGCTGTCTTGGTTGTCTGCAGGCTCTGATGCACTATGCTGGAAGTAGGAACTCTGTGGAGCATGGTCTGACACTGTTGGAGGTCTACTGTGTCTCCATTAACTGTTTTGCAGCAGCTAGACCACACCTGACTTCTGAATCTCCTAGTGTTGCTCTCGTGCTGAAGAGACTTGCTCTGTGAGTGCTGCCTATACATAGTGAAATGTAAAACTTTAATTTAATATCGCTCTGAATAACTATTTTCCCCAGTGATAATCCTGTATAGCACCAAGTGATATATTTACTAATTTAGGTGCATTGTGAAAAATATGCCTGTGTAATTGTCATAAGCTGCATGTTTTTTAGACAGAATAGAGTTGAGTGTAATATTGTATAAATATTTCCTATTTTTCCTCCTGTTAGGAGCTGCTTTGAATTGCTCCTCTCTGTACCTCAGAACGAAATCCCTTTGGAAGTCTGGCTACAGTTCCATGGCTCTGTTCAGGTAAGATGCAAACAAGGTTTGTTTCAAAGATCACCTAGGTGTACTCAACTAGAAATTAAATTAACTGCCTTTTCACTTTTCTACTTTCTTGTAGTGATTTGGCTTTTTCATCGGGCATATTCTATTCATGGACAAGCTGACTGGGCTTAAGCCTTTAATATGTTAGAAATTTGTTGAATGCAGACTTCTCATGGCAATGTTTCTCTATGCAGGCTGCACATGAAGCCATGCTGCAGTATGGGAGCATGGACTTGCAGGCGCTTCTGCAGATAACGGGAGAGGGTGGAGCATGGTGTAACCCTGCCCTTGTTGCCCTCCTCACTGGACAGTCAACAGATGAAGAAGAGCGTCAGTAGTTTTCTATTACTCATTTCTAGTTAAATGTCCAGTCTGTAGCTCAAATTGTCTGGATTTGCACAAATGCAGGCTTAGTGTATATTGCCACAAATGTCCACAGGGCCGCAGGGCTCTAATTCTGCCATATATTTGGGTCTTATTTGGGTGAAATATGGACATTCTGTGAAATTCAGAGATAAGCTGCTAGGGATGCACCCACAAAAAATAACAATAGAAATAAAAATAAGAAAAAGTATTTAAGTAAAACAAACAAACAAAAAAAAAAGGTCTAGAGATGTGCAGGGCCAAAGTAATGTCATAGAGTGCTTTAGTGAATGTCAAAAAAGCTCAATATAAAGTGCATGAAGCAATTGTGACATTTTTAGATTGCACAATATACAACACCTGCAGTGATGCAAAAACATAAGAGACAGGGCCTGTCACAGATATGAAGATTTAGCTTATGATTAATTGCCATATAAATAAATATAAAGTTCTCTTTATGCATAGCACCAATCAGTTACAATGTGTTTTTTTGTATGGCTGCTGTTTTCTGGGGTTTTATTTGTGTTAATAGGCCTCAGTACAAATGCCATGCCAAATTTTTTGAATAATCCATTTTGTAATAATTCTGACTGACCTATGATAAACCATGGTGAAAAATTCTTAGTACCATTCATTGAGGCCCATTTTTGGCTGAGAAATGCAAATGTATAAGCATTGCATTTGCAACCTAATTTTAATTATTAATAAATATAAATGAAACATTTCAGAAGGTTATATCTGGTGTTTAGATGAGAGGCACATACTGGATATGTCTTGTAACTCAGTGTCACACGAACAATGTAAATGCATAAAATCTTTGTCTAATTTTTTTATTTATTTTTTTTTTATTATTATTTTTTAATTTACCCCCCTTCCACAGTGAATGCCTACCTTGCTCTGGAGGGAGATGACTTTTTGGAGATGAGGATCAAGCACCTGGAGAAAGTAGGAGAGGTTGAGAAGGCCTTGATCCTAACCAAAGCCTGTGGCAAATGTAGCTTGCTGCCTGGCCAGGCGACATTTCGCCAAACTTTTGTCACTCAGCTATGCCAGCTACTGCCCAGTGAGGAAGCTATTATTGAGGTAATGTATATTATGGCAAATCATGCACTTGATTTAAAATATTTTAATGAAACTACCATATAATAATTTTTACACTTGACTATATAATTTAATAATAAATTATTTTGACTGTGAAAGAACAGGCTCAGATTAAATCTGCCCTTGTAAAAAATTTTTCCAGTGTACTATTTTGCACTTTAGCCAATAATGGAATGGTCTATAATGAAACAGATTCATTATTAAATTGAAGTGTGAGACACCCAGTCTGTTTATAATCTGCCCTAACATTAAAAGTTGCGTAGTGTCTCCAAGGCTTAATGGATTAATATTATCTATCTATAAATAAAAAATCTGAATTGGCATTTCAATAATTGCTTAACCTATAATGCATGTTGTAATACTAACCTTAATTAAAACAAAATCTTCTTTAATAGTCTAGGTCTGTCAAACCTGCAACACTGTGCTCAGTTAAGTATTTTTCCTATTCGGGTTAGATCTCCAGGTTGGATGGCCAGGATGTTCTGGACATCATTTGCAAGATGGAATCAGAAAATGATGAGAGCACAGCCTTCATCCTTTGCACCACATACTTCACCCAGCAACTACAGCAAGAAAGCCTGTACTGCTCCTGGTGCGTTTATTCCTTTTAATGCATGAAGCTGCCAAACTAAGGTTTTTTTCTTAGGCTGGTGATGGATCGACATTTATGAAATGTCATCACTTCTTAGCTCTCACATACTTGAAAAAAGTTTATCTTACATTATGAAAAGCTTTATATAACCGGATTCAGAACTATTTTGAAATGAGAAGTGTGTTTTTACGTGGTGCTTATTTTTCAGGGAGCTAACTTTGCTGTGGAGCAAGCTGCAGAGGAGGATTGATGGATCCCTTGAATCATTTTTAGAACGGTGCCTGCAGTTTGGAGCTATAGCTAAGAATGTTTACCATCTGCTATTCCTCATCCGTGTTATACAAACTGAGGTGAATAATCATTTGTATTTGTTTATTGACAGGCTTTTTCTTCATGGGCATTGACCATACTAAAAAAATATATATATTTTTTTTTCCTCCAGACAATGCACTTTGGTCTAGCAGTGTCAGTTGAGCTTTGTGTGAAAGCACTTCAAATTCCACGACAAGAGGACACAGAATCCAAAACCACCGTCTGCAAAACCGTGACCTGCCTACTTCCAGACGATCTGGAAGTGTTGCGGGCTTGCCAGCTCACAGAATTCCTCCTGAGCCCCTCTCAAGAAGTCTATGACAGTCTTGAGGACCTTTATGGGCGTCCAGATCAGAAGTATGATGAGGAGAATGCCATTATTCCCAATTCATTACGCTGTGAGCTGCTGCTAGCACTTAAGGCTCACTGGCCATTTGACCCAGAATTCTGGGACTGGAAAACCTTAAAGCACTATTGCATTAAGCTGCTAGGGCTTGAGCCTGAGGAAGAGGAGAGTGAAGTGGTGGAGGATGTGACCAGTGTTCAGTCTGTAACGAATGAAGAAGAGGAAGGTGTTGAAAAAGAGACTGAGGACTGCCACGGTGCCAAACAAAAGGGCATTATGTGTCTTGAGGAGAATGAGAAGAATCTACAACATCAAGAAGATGATGCTGAAACATCATCTCTTAAGGGGTTACGTTGGAGTTCCAACAGGGCCAAAAGATGGCAGAAGTACAAGTTCCTATGCCAGATATGCCACAAAGAGGTAATTGAGCCACGATTAATACATCACTCCAGAAAGCACTTGATAAATGATGTTTGGACATGTCCCTTGTGCCTGCAAAGATTTGAAAATAAAGATGACCTTGTTGTACATTCCAAAAAACACCTTCAAATGCCTACGAGAGCCTGTCATTATAAAAAGAAGAAAGTAAAAAAGAAGGAGATATGTGTTAAAAAGAGTTCAGAGTTAGAAGCGGAGAGCATGGAGGATGAATTTAATGACCTGGAGCCTGGTCAGATACCGCTAGACCCATCCCTGGTCATGTATTACCAGTCCACACATGACCCTGTTGTGCTGGAACATATTTTGGAGCAAGCTGCCACAGTGCCTAAAACACAAACAGATGACGATGATGAGGATTACATTACATTTGATTACATCTATACCCACTTTAAGCTACAGGACCGTGAGCTGTATCCATGTCCTGCAACTGACTGTTCAAAGATTTTCAAGCTTTTCAAGTACTTGGGTGTTCATCTGAAGAATGAACATGATGAATCAGACCCAAATGTCAAACATTACTTGGAGATGAAAGACCGCCGGGAGAAGTGCACATTCTGTCGACGAACATTTATGAGTGGCCATCACCACAAGAAGCACAGACGTGTGCATTATGGAGAGAATCCTTACATGTGTGTAGTCGAAGGTTGCAGTAGCCGTTTCAGTACCACCAATGAACTCCTTGCACACAAACACAGCCATGGCTTTCTGCTGGCCTACCACTGTGAATTAAAGGGCTGTAGTATATCCTTCTGTGACTTAGGACAGCTATACCACCATGAGGCTCAGCACTTCCGTGATGCAGCATACACCTGCACTAGCCCAGGCTGCAAGAAATTTTATTATTGTCGTAAGGAATTCCTAAAGCACTTAGACAGCCATGGCATCACCTTTACTGAGAAGGACTTTGATGCACAGAGGAAAGCAAAAAGGAAACTTTTGCTCCCTGTTCTAGAGGAGGATCTCAGTGGTAAAGTGTCCCAAGGGCCAAACAAAGAGTTGTTGAATGGGGCACAAAAACACACACCATCACAACATCACTTAGAATGCAAAGAGTCAGAGTCCAAAGGTTCACTGACTTATGTAGCTGTGTGTTTTGATGGTAAAACCTTCACTTGTGGCCTGCAGAAATGTGGCAGAACATTCAGCAAAGCAAGAGAGATTCAGAAGCACTTGAAAATCGCTCATCCTGGCCAATTCAAAGAAGAGAAGGTTTGCAGAAAAATGGGAAATGAAGAGACTTCAAAGGATATGCCCCTTACTGATCATAAAGGCAGTCAAGACGAATGTCCGAGTGGTACATCCTCACAGGGATCAAGTCAGGAAAATGTTTTTTCATCTGCCAATTGTGCTCGGTGTGAATCAGCACCTTCCTCAAAGCACAGCATACATTCTTGTCACTTTGAACTCAGCAGTGCATTGACTGAACTTGTCTTAGGCCTTAGTCAGCTAAGCCTTAATTCAGCCATTTCCAGCAGCATTCGACACAATCCCCATAGACATATTTCAGGATCCAAAGTGCCACAGGTGCCCTGTCTCACAACTGCAAATGTTAAGTCTCCTGCCAAAGCAACTCCCAACAAAACGGAATCAAAATCTCAGCAAGCACCTGCTGAATCAAAGAAACTGCTGTGGCAAGCAGAACTGCATCATGAGGCAGAATCATCATCTACACATTCAACCACACTTGGAAAAACTCATCTTGATGATAAGACAGAAAGCAGCTTAATTTTGCAGCCCGCTAGCAAGCCTTACACTTGTCATATTGATGGTTGTGACTACGGGAGTGTTACCAGTGATGCACTGATAAGACATTATGTCACAAAGCATGGATACTCCAAAATGGATGTAAAACAAAAAGAAATTTTTATTCCTCTCAAATTCAAACCTTTCAAATGCCGCCTCTGCTCAAATGTCTACAAAGAAAGGAAAGGGCTGAGAGTTCATTATCGCCATAAGCATAACACAGACATAGTTCCAGTTGAGGAACAAGCAAATGGTTCTTTAAAAGAGGTGAAGGGTACTACAATAAAAACAAACAGCAAAGAAAGTTCTGCATTTTTTAAAGAGGATTCTGAAGAGAAAAGAAACAGTCCTGCCTTGAAAGACAGAGTGCAGAATAAAGAGAGAAACCTAGATTGGGTGGGTAAGGTGGAAAAGAGTGAGGACAAAATGACAGAAGAAAAGAGACCAAGTATTAGCCATCTTTCCTTGTTGAAACACAGTCCTTCTGAGGGCAAAACTATTGTAGATGGAGCCACACCAGAGTGTTCAAGTCAAAATGTGGTCCCCAACAGGAATAAATGTGTCGATGTCACAGGAGAAGACAAATCCTATAACTGTGTACACAAGGGTTGTGGTGCTATATTCACAAAGAAGTGGAACCTTGAGCGCCACATGCAAAATATACACAACTACAACACGTCCCAGATTTGTTGGGAGGAGGATGGGAACGTTTATACTTGTAAACACAATGGCTGTAATAAGAGTTTCACTCGTTTCTCTAGTCTGACCAGACATTACAGAAAACTGCATCAAGTATCGGAGGAACCCATTCCAAGATTCAAGTGCACCTACGCTAACTGCAATGCCTTCTATCACCTGAAGAGCAGCCTTTTGCGTCACAACCATCAAATGCATCAGAACCAAACTCCACTGAAGCCCATATCCCCATCTTCAGCCCCACCTTCGCACTCCAGGTTCAGCAGTTTTAAAAAGCACATTTTCTATAGGCGTTGTGACAGCTCCGTTCCTTCCGTGGTACGTCTTCAAAGTGCCCAGAAAAGATATGGTTCCAACAGTGGCTGCCAAAAAAAAGTTATCATGTCATCCTCCACACAGTCTTTAAAGACCTCCCAAAGGTTACCGGTCAGGCACTCATTAAGATGCTGTAGAACAGACTGTGACACCAGTCAGGCTGAGAACTTTGAAGAAGCACCAGAAGGGCAACAGAGAGGAGAGGGTAGAAAACCAAAGTCGGTGAAAAGAAGAGGAGAGTTTGTCTACCGAACACCCGAGGAAGCTTTGCAGATGTGCCAAGACCGCTGCTTACCTGTTGCCCACCCTTGTATGGTCCAGAATTGTGATTCTGTAGTCTCAAGTATGAAAAGCCTGCATCGGCATTACATTACGTGTCATAAAATGATCCGTACCATGTTATCAAAAAATCAGGACAAGCTGTTTTATACTGCTGAGAAGCTAGAAGAACTCATACAAAAGAAATCAGCAGTGTCTGCTTTGCCCGATTTAACAAGAGTTCCAAACGGTGTCCTCAAAATGGAGTATCAAGCTGAGCCAGAGAATCCAGGGGGCCCTTCCTTGCCTATGAGCCTACATTCTATCAAAAATGAATCAATGGGAAAAGAGGGAGTTCAGTTCCCTGAAGAGCCATGTACTAGCAGTGCAATAATTGTTGCAGATGATGTGCTTCATGGTGAATCCAATGGGCACGTTGAAGAGCCTGAGGACGATAGCCCGCGTGAGGAAGAGAGCCCACCTGAGGAGGATAGTCTGCCTGAGGAAGAAAGCCCACCTGAGGAGGATAGTCCACCTCAGGAAGAGCAAACAAAAGCAGAATCCCCAGCTCCTCCGCTTGTTCCTCCTCCACTTCTTGATCTTTCTCCACCAGCTACACTTAGAATAACTCTTGATGAAGTTTCACCGGATCCGCTGGCCAGAGAAGGCATGCCAGTTAGTGTTCCTGCTACCATTTGTATACCCACAAATCTTTCCCAGACACGTCAACCCCTGAGGCGGAAAAATTCTGAACTTTCAGAGTCATTACCCACTGCACCTCATCCGCCAGCACAAAAAGATCAAGGGATACAGAGCTTGTCTCCAAAGTCCTTTGACATTGCAGCTTACAAGCCTTTAGGATTTGAGTCTTCATTTTTGAAGTTCATTCAAGAGAAGGAAGAGCATCTTCGATGTGACAGGGTGCGGAAAATGACAGTTTTGAACACTTGCTATAAACCAGATCCTGCAAGACGACGTGATGTTCATCGGCGTAAATGCTCAGTCAAGGAAAATAACCAGAGAGGTCCATCCATCTCCCGTGGAAAAAGGTCTCGAACATTACCCCTCAAGCCTTTGCTTTCCAAAGGAGAATGCAGCTCTATCCAGAACCTACGTTTTATCCTGGAACGGGCTTTGAGGGGCTGTGGTGACCAAGCTATAAAACAACTTCAGTTCCTTAAGCCTGTTGTAGTTCTAGAAAGAACTAAGTCTTCTGCTTCCTTGCTTGATCTCCTTCCCTCTAAAACAAAAGCATAAACTTGTGCTTGGGACTATTTAAGCAAGATGAACATCTTTCCAACGTGTTTTTTTTTCTGTTCTGGTTAGGGTTTGTTTGTCTTTTTTTTTCCTCCCCTTTTTGGGATCTGAAAGACTTCTAAAGTATTTTTTTAAATGTTAATATTACACTTTGGTTATTATTTGCCAAAATGCCATGGTTCTGTACCTTGGTTGCCATACAAGTTATCATGTTTATAAATGTAAATAAGATAAAATAAAAAGGTGGAAATGATGGAATTTGTTCAAGTTTATTACATTGTTTGTTGTCTTTGGAAAAACATCCCTCTAGTGTCTGTTACAAATAGTCTGTCTCATTCTACTGTTGCTCAGAATGCATGTACTAAATGTCAGATTAGCTTTAAACTAATTAATATTGGAACATGCAGTGGTATTGGGCATATACAATGGAACCTCTACCTGCAAACTTGATCCATTCCGTGACCCGGTTCGTAAGTGGAAAAGTTCATTCCTCGAGTCAATTTTCCCCATTTAAAATAATGGAAAAGAAATTAATATGTTCCAGCCCACCCCGAAAGTCACCCTTTTTGCACTGATATGTTTACAAAACTCTCAAATTAGTAAAAAAAATACTTGTAGCGTTACTAAAAATAAAAAAGAAATACAGTGGTAACAGTAATAAAAAAAGAAATAAAAGTTTTAAGTGGTTACATATCGCTACCTTGAAGACGTGATGACTGGCTGGAGGAGTAACACAGGCACTGGCTGTATGACGGGAGGTGGGGGGTGAATGTAGGGAGACGAAGTGTAGATACGGCTTAACTTAGCACGAATTTCAATATCTACTATTTACACTAATGCTAAATTGCTAAAACTATAATTTGCTAATCTTAAAAGCTCACTCAAGTCTGGGTGCGCTGGGAGAATCGCCTATTGGAGTCAGTGGCCCTTTCCAGCTGCTGGCTCGGCGGAGGCTCGGGTTCGTTTCTATAGTCATGGTTCGTTGGTGGAGGCAAAAAATATTCAAATGCCCGGTTTGTATCTTGGAAAGTTCGTTAGTAGAGGTTCCACTGTATTTAAATGTATACATTTTGACCAGAAATTGGTGTGAATATCTGGCTTAGTGCATATGATCACTTACTGGTTAAATATATGCAGCATTTGCTTGGCCTTTTTGTATTTAGACATGTACACTTTTTTTTTTATTAATAGTTGTTTTGATCACTTCTTTTAGTGGATGTAACAGATTCAGGTTTGTGTTCTGAACACTTTGCTTCATTTCATCCATTAAACTTTTTTTCTAGGACTAGACTTTAAAAATCTTTCCAGTATACTTTTAAGAGAAATCTATTAAACCCTGATGGTTGTGATTATCTTCCCCAAAACTGTCTGCAGAGGCTAAAGACCAATGCATCTATCACCAGGGAAAATGTGATATGCTTTAGTTATGAATAATGTTAAGTGGTTGGTGTAGAAAACTCCTGAACTCTTAATATAGGGGCAATTAATAGAGCTTGAAATATAAGAAATTCATCTAACTGCATTTCTCATGTCTGGGTTTGGTGTCTCACAGCCCATTTCCCACAAGTTTAAGTGCCTTTTTTGAATTGTCAAAAAAAAAAAAATGGTGGGAAACGCTGCTCCAGTGAAAAATGAACATTGCCTCTGTTCACTATGTAACAGTACACCTTAGTGTCCACCAGAGGGTAAGAGTATTTGACCTGAAAGAACATTTGGGATGTGCAGACATTCAGGTATGGTGGTCATCCGGTTAGAAGTTTTACTTCAAGTAATCCATAGGGTAATGGGTGTATGGGCTTCAGTGGAGTTTGATTCTGATACATTTAAACCGATTTTTTTAAATACCTCATCATTTGCTAGCTCTCCAAACTGTGCTGAAAACGGCAATGTGTTTACGAAGCTCCAGTGTCAGCAAATGTGTAAAAACAACAAAGGTGCTTGGTCTGATACTCTCTGGGTTTGGGTAAGGGAGGGACCGCCCTGGAGCCCCTACGGCTGAATGAGCGCTTTAGAGATGAACACGGGTTTGCCATTTCTGTACACCAAACGATATACATTTCTTCTCGATCGCCGAATATAAATATATATAAATCGCAACATCATTTATTTTACTTTACGTGTTGGACATCACCACATAGTGTAGTTTAGCTTGATTAGAGTCAAATGTCAAACCACGCATTTATCATTCAACAGGGTACCTCTCCGCTTTTAGGTTTATGAGAATTCATTACTTGGTAACGTCAAACGTTTTTAATCATACATTAAACAAAACAGACTCCTGTTTTTCACAAGTAATCCAACTATCTGCACACGGATTTCCACTCGACCGCTTTCGGGAAAAAACAAACCGAGCACACTGTTTACTCTGGCTTACGTCGGGAGCAGCTCCGCATTTAAAGATCCACCTTTTAAACAATTATAAACATGCAAGATCGCTTCGGAATTTGTTTTTAAAACACTTACAGTCGCAGGAGAGGTGCTGCAGCGGTGTAAAGCTCCTAGAACCCGTTGAATGCTACCGAAATATTGCGGAGATTCCTAGCGCCTAGGCAATGGAACGATTTTTACGTAACGACGCCCAGAAAATGCGTGATGGCTTCGTGAATACCAAGGTTAGGGTGTTTTTTTCTCCTAGATTCCAGTGTTAATTTTGGACCAATGAGTGCCGCTGTCCTCGAAGCACTCTCCGCACGGATTCGCTTACAGCTCTTAGCAGCAGGGTCAGAGGTGATTGAACCACTGTAGACCAATAGCAGGGACTCAGGCGTAGACAAAGATAGACTATGTGCAGAGATCACTCACTCGTTGGATTTGGGTAAGGGAGGAAGCGCCCGGGAGCCCCTACGGCTGAACGAGCGCTTTAGAGATGTACAGAAATGGCAAACCCGTGTTCACCAAACCCTAGATATACATTAGTGAACCGCAGAATAGTAGGCGATTCTTGTTGTTTTGGCTTTGTTCTCTATTTGAGTTTCTCAAATGGAAATTAAACGATGGAAACTAAAGCCTGGGTGTGAATAAATATCTTGCCCCAACGGTCATCTTTAATTTAAACCCCGAATTATCATTGTGCTTTATTTAGAACCTAAAGAAATCTAGGGTTAGTGATTGCTCGGGGATAGTCAATTCCCCCAAGTAGACGGCTGCATCCGAAATCGCATACCTCCATACTACACGATACTCTGAGGTACTGGTGCTGTTGTCCCACTGCTCATGAACGATCACTCGGGTTTGTTGATGCTGGAGCAGGGAGATGCCAGTGTTTCAGAGTTACCTGCTGGTTCTCTCCTTTTAGGCTGACTGTTGTAGTTAAACCTGCCGGAGTTGCTCGCCACACTCTGACAATATTCATATAGTCTATTATCCATGAACAGAAACTGAACTAATGCCACCCCTCTACTCCTTCTGAGTTAAGGACTGCCCTCCTGCCCGGCAGGACAGCTGAGGGAAGATTGGCTGCTGACGGCTCTTGCTCACCTGCCTTAAGACCACATATCTGCCCTGCATTCCCAACATCTGCCACACTCCTTACCTTCACACCGCATCTGTGACACCTGTCGTCACCCATGCATTAGCGTCTCCTGGATATTTGATGGGACTTATCCAGCACAGAGCATTACTAAAGACCGCCATTACCTATAGAGAGTCCAAGGTTGCTTCTAGCTGTAGTTTTAAATTAACATTCTTATATACGATTTGTTGAACCCGAGGAGGTCCATCTATGAGTCTTGTTTCGTCTTCCAGCTTTGGTGGAGTTTGTCTTTGCCACTGTTGTCTTTGCTTTGCTCATCTAGGGTTATTAATTTCAATGTTTGTTTTAATTCTAAATTTCTGGAAAGCTGCTTTGTGACACCATCAGATTGGAAAAAAATGCACTATACAAATAAATTAGAAATTTGACAGTATGCTAGAGCAGCGCCAGAGCTTTTAGCAGGCGGGTCAGAGGTGATTGAACCACTGTAGACCAATAGCAGGGACTCAGGCATAGACAAAGTTAGACTATGTGCAGAGATCAGTGTGTGAAGAGTGGGAGAAGAGGGTTGCATTGACAATCCAACACAATGGGCAGCACTTTGAACACATTTTATAAGTGGTCAGAAACTTGTAATTAATTCATGAAAGAATAAAGTTATGTTAAAACCACACACACCATTGTTTTTCTTGTGAAATTCCCAATAGGTTTGATGTGTCACACCATCCTCTTCCCATTGAAAAAACAAAAGTTGGATCCAAAATAGCTGACTTCAAAATGGCCACCATGGTCACCACCCATCTTGAAAAGTTTCCCCCCTCCCATATCCTAATGTGCCACAAACAGGAAGTAAATATCACCAACCATTCCAATTTTATTACGGTGTATCCATATAAATGGCCCACCCTGTACTTCATTTACTGTTCTCAAATCATGTACTAAATGATAAGAGTTATCTGGCTTCTTCACAGGCAACAAAGGTGTATTTCTCTGCGGATTCTGTTATCTTCAGAACATCTGTTTTCACAAGACCTTCAATTTGTGGTTCGATCCTTTTGATTGCTTCTTCATTCAAAGGATACTGAGGCTTCCATGGAGGTTTTGTTCCTGGTCGGAATTCAGCTTTCACTGGTTGAGCTGACTTCACAAATCCAATGTCAGTGCTATGTTGTGACCATAAACATTTTGAAACATATTGCAGCATTTCCTCTTTCAGAGAGTTTGAATCCATCTTGTCATTGCAAAGTGAGTCATGTGTCCTCCTGACGACTTGTGGCTGTCCTTGTCCTTGAGCAGTGATCATAATCTTAATAAATCGCTGGTCTTCACTCCTCCAGATGAAAAGATTCTCTTTCAGTGGTTCAAAAACAATTTCTTCTGCTTCTGCCATTATTTCACCTATTTGTTTCTGCTCACAGTCCTCAGATGCCAGCAAAGTCACATTTGGTACACTTTTTCCCATATCAAACTCTTTATGCAAATAATCATTTTTGTCTATCTTCATAGCAGCTCCTTGTGGTCCCAAAATTATGCAACATGAACGTAATTCAACTTGCTTTGGTTGATGACTCAACCATTGTTCTGTATCTGATTGTTCAGCAACCTTAAAGTATTTCAGTGTACAATGAAATGGATACTCTGGAGCTTTTGCATCAGGCATGTTTGCTACAATAAACTTCTCCCACAGCTTGGCTGATTCCAAAAAGTCTTTGCTAAGATTTCCAATCCGTAATACTGAAGAAGCTTCAGTCTCCGTTTTCATCATCAATTGATCAATCATGTCATTCGGCACTTCCACCAGGCAGCCGTCTGGTGTACATTTCATTGTGCAGTTCAGTCTGCACAAAGCATCTCTTCCCAAAAGTGCAATAGGTGTGTGTTCTGATACCAGTATGGGTATTGTAGTCTTCAGATGTTTATAGCAGAGCTCAGTTGGTTCCGTGAGAGGAATCAGCTGTTTTACTCCCTCAAACCCGATTGTCTGAATCATCTGACCAGACCTGGGGAGGTCCCTTACTCTTCCAACCAATTTA
The DNA here is from genome assembly GCF_029633855.1 of Hoplias malabaricus. Taxonomy (NCBI): domain Eukaryota; kingdom Metazoa; phylum Chordata; class Actinopteri; order Characiformes; family Erythrinidae; genus Hoplias; species Hoplias malabaricus. The sequence continues at coordinate 69,592,716 of NC_089800.1, forward strand.
TTGGTTTCTGACTCTCTTGTTCAAATAACTGGAGAATGCCAAGCTCTATTTGTCTTTTTTCCTTTTATTTTTCTCCTTGATGCCCTTTCTTCTGTCCTGCTATGTTGATATAAGTACCTTCATCATTTTAATTACATCTGGGTTAAGTGTCCCCTCTACCGTCCATGGTTGGTCTATGTCAGGCCATCGCTTATAAAATTTTTCAGATATTTTTGCAATGCCTTTTATTAAAGGATTATTTTTCTTAACTATATCAACAGAAGTAACCCCTTTTGAAACATTAGTGCCCATTTGTGGCATAAAAGTGGCTTAATATTTTCCCAACTTACACTTTTTAAATTAAACCTTTTTTTCCCAAATTACACTTTGTCCCCTGTTTATTGGCCACTATATTACCACAATCAACAGAAATTAAACCCAGAGAAATCAAACTTTAATATGCAATACAAATTCACACCACTAAATCCCCTTCACTAAGTAATATAATTACTAAGTACACCATAAACTTAGATTTATTAAGTATTCAATAACTACCTGCAATTAAAGAATATAGAAATTTATATAAGGCTCAACAAGCACTTCTACATATGATAATTACCACTAAATATTTGCATCCCCATTACACCTACAGCAAAGCTTAGATCAGAAGACCCCTTCCCAAACAATAATTTGTCTTCATAAACGTCATTTATAACTCTTAATGGAATTATAATCAAATAAGCATTATCTTAACAAAAGGAACAAGCTTTCTTTGAAAAAGTCTATGTCATGTACTGTAGTAGAAATAATGGACTAAATGCAAATCAATGAATTTCTAATTATTACTTTTTTACTTTTTAATAATGAGACCTATTAATGATTAAACCTAAATGTATTGATGCAGGTGTTTGTGAAAGATAGTTTGTGGATACAAATATAACTGGCCTTTTCTTGAAGTCTGCTCTGGGTAACTTTAAAATTCAAACCCACTTTTTTCTTTTTGGCCAGCTGCCCACTATTTGTGATCCTACTCCATCTCCTCTTCACACACCCCACAGGATAAGGGAACAGGCAAATAGAAATTTAATACATTGAGCTTAGTTTTTGGTAATTAAATATTCAATGTGATTATTTGTATTTTATTTACCAACATTTAGTTCATTCCTAACATTTTATCCTTCATTCAATATTGTATGTTCTATGTAAAACAACTCCCAAAAGCCTCTTCATTGGCTTAAGGCCTGAATAACTCCCCCTTTTTCTTAACAGCCCAGAGAAAGTGTCTAAAAGTGATTGATGGCAAGTCCATCCTCAATAAAGCTTTTAACATCTGGTTTTGCTTTCCCAGTTGAACATAAACATGTCACATTCAATTTTATGACCACTAGGTAATTTTCAACACTGCATCTTGATTCTTAAATCTTAGTATAGTTGTAATTTAACATATATAACATTTCAGTGGTATGTTTGAAACCCCAGAAAGCACCACTGTCAATCACTGAGTTTTTCAATATTCACACGTTGAAAGTACTTTTACATTTATCAGTTGGCAGCTAATTAATTGTTTATTTAAAGTAACAGTACTTCACAGAGATCTAAACACCAGAGACTATAAGATTCAAACCCCTTTTTCTAAACAACAAACGTTAATTTACTAAACCCAAACGAGCAACATTAAAGCTCAACATCCAACCAAACAACACCATTCCAACACACTCTATTAATTCAATCCCCTCCAAATTTCATCTTGTGGCAGCTCTCTCCATATAAGGCCATCACCCAGTTCCACTGGCCAAAAACAATTATCCCAAGAGATGTGCCTCAATCAAACTATTGCATTCAACGATATCCCAAACAAATTACTGCTCCACCACCTCTCCCACTATGTTACATTTATCCTATATTTCCTGTTATTTTAGTTTATTATACTTTTATATCTCTGCTGTGCTCACATAAAACTCAACACAAGCACCACACCCACTGAAAAGAACCAGTTCAAATGCACTCAATCTCAGGAGCCCAAACCCCTGCACAGCACTATACATCATATATTTATACATCTATATTTTTAATTTGCCTAAATAACTATTATTTTCTATTTAAACCAAATCAATGTGGCTTTTATCAGTACGTCACAAATCAAAGTCCTGCCATCTCTCTCTTTTTTCAAGAGTGAAACCTAGACTTTACACACATGTCAGAAGAACCCCCCACACACACAAAGCGTAAAATCTCAAGACTTCATTTAAATGAGGGGAACTTAGACCCGTGATCTATTTTTTTCTCCTGATACAAGCCAACATATGGAGATTTCACATTTTCTCCTTTTCTCCAATACTAATTTTACCTTTAATTCCCATGATTAAACCTTACAATTTCCCCAATGTACCCTATTAATTACAGACACTTTTTGTCCGTTTTGATTCCCCTTTAACACTATATATTACACCACTCAGCTTAATAACTCTTCTCTCGCTTTTCCTATTCTCAGCATCTAAAAAACCTCCTTCTGGAGCTCATTTTCTATTGCTCTCTTAATTTACGGTCTCCCAGAAAGCTCATTTAATTTACTTTGTTAATTTGATAAAACATCTTCTGTTCAAGGCTCATTTTGGAATTATAAATAAACAAAGCCCTCTTATTTAGAGGTTCATGAAATCATTTACAATAATTGTCCTTGAACGAAGCTCATATATTTTACCATTACAAATTTCTTTCCCTATTAATTTTTAAATCTCTCATTCTTTATCACATTTCCTATTCGCTTATCTCTTTATACTTTCTTCACACTGACACTTTCTGAACAGAGGTGTCCGTTACCCCCCTTTCTCTAAACACACACACAGAAAATGTATGGCTCCTTACAGAGCAAGTGAGAGACCAGCTCTGCACACACACATTCTCATAATGGACCAAAAGAAGGGAGGGTGGGTGGCCATTCCCTACATGCACTCACAAACATAGGAAGGGAGGTTGAGAGACACACTCACACAGACACACACACATACAGAAGGACATTTCTTTTTTTTTCACTCACCAAACACACACAGACGTCATCCAACAACCTCTAACAGCGCTTATACATAGACACATCACTTTCAACATTTAACACAATTCTCATAGTCGACTCACTTTAACATCATGCTTTTAATTCCACTGCCCCTTCTTATTTCCTTATTTTTAATTTATGCTACCTTATGAGGGGTAATAATTCAAAGAGAGGCAGCATCAATACAGTGTTTCGAGTGGGCACCCCAAATTAAATCTCCGTATCACACCTCCAGTTTCTCATCAAACTGACCTAAAAATCACCTATTGTGTTTTTCAGGATGTACGGCTAACCCCGCCTCTACAAAGAGGGCTTTATCCAAATTGCGACATCCTTATTCATTATTTAACTCACTATATTTCTTTTCCTTTTATTCCCTTTTCTCTTGTATTTATTCTATTTTATTTCCTCATTTCCCTTCTATTTCCTTATATTCCTTCACTTTGAACCTTATATAAATTTTAACCAAATGCCACTGGGCCCCAGGGCTTCGCACTATTTTCAATATAATCCAATTCCACTATAACTCAAAGCTTACTTTCACACAGTGGCCAAACACATCTTAACACACTTTGTTACTAATTAAGCTATTCTACACTTATACTTCAATTTTTCCTTTCCTTTTCTTTTTTTCTTCTGTTATATCTGCTTCTTTTTACTCTTTTACTTTTCCTCTGTTACATTGTTACATCTGTTCCTTTTACACTTTTAGTTCATTGTTCACATTTTTCCCTTTATTTCTATTTTCTGTTAATCTAGTTTACCCAATTTAGAATGAAGAAACTCTCTCCCCCAACACTATCAACACAATACTGTATACACTAATGAGTCTAATACAGTGCAACCCTTCAACTAATCAAACAGCTCAAACAAACAATCAGCGCTCAAATTTGTGAAAATCTCACCTTCTATTTGCCAGCTTTAAGCGGGAGTTCAAAGGCAGGAGCCGTCTGAAGCTGAAAGGCCACAACTCAACATCCCATCCGCTTCACCATATTTTTGTTGTTTATTTGCTGTATTGTGAAGACAGGTGATGGAAAAGAATCTCCACAGACACGGTTAAAGGTGTAAATACATCTTTATTTTTAGACACTTTTAAACAGTGTCTTACAGGTTCTTAAGGATCCCGTGAGAGATGTGTCCGATTCCATGAGCTCTGGTCTCTTTCTCCTCTCCTGACTTGCACTCCCATCTATATGATCTTTAACCTTTTCCAAATATGATAATATGGAATTTGGTTTACATTTGCACATTCAAGGGACTGACAGCTTATCTTAACATTTCCCTCTTGGAGCACAGACACAGAACATACATCTAAACATACAGGACAGTGAACTTAATGCTGCACTTAAGGCCTTATGTTTAAATATACGACAATATACAGAAGGTTGAGGGCCTGAATCAATCCCACCCACATCATCCTCCAACACTGCAAAATCTTGGACAGTGGGTAGGTGAACACCCTAGTTGTGGATTATGTACAGGGGTTGGCTCACTGTAGCATTTTCTATCAGCTTGTAAAGTTAGTTTGTCACAGGATCGGTATACATGGAGACAATCACATGCTAAGGGTTTTAGCATGTTTGTTGGACAGCAAAGGGCTAGAGGTTAATGCATTGATGAGTAGCTGTAGCAATAAAATAGTTAACTTTGTGCACGAGGGTGAAAGTTTGCAAGAAAGTGCGCAGGCTACAAATATTGGTAGATAGGGTGAAGCACAAGATTGAAATTGCTGGTGGATGTAGGAACAAAGCTGTAGGCCCCAGAGTGCACAGGCCAGACATGGTGCTCTACTCTGAAAGGTAGATAGTTTATTTCATAGAGTTAACAGTTCCATTCAAGGCTGGAGTATATGAAGGCATTAGAAAGGAAAAAGCTAAAGTATGCAGACTTGGTGGCTGGGAAGTGGGAACGCGGGTGGCAGGCACATGTAAGACCGGTGGGGATAGGTGTTAGAGGATCTGTAGCCAAATCAGCCACATCCCTGTGAAGGAGTTATCCGAAACAGCTGAAAGGTCTAGTCAGTGGTTGTGGATAAGGAGAGCACAGATTACTTGGGGAAATGCAGTGTAGAGATGCTATTGTGATTGTTGGTGGGGTAGCATGTAAAGCTCACATGGAACTGGTGGCACTGAGCATGCATTAACGGTGCCAGTGGGGCTAGGTGTCCAGGGAGGCCAGTGTGGATGTACGGTTGTTGATGGTAAAGTGTAAGGTAGGATTGTAAAGCTGGCTTGGAGGGGGGTGAGTCTGGGGTGGCCAGACTTCACTGTTGAGCCTTCTGGAGGTGTTGTGGGCTTAATTCAGCGAAACACCTAGGAGGAGGAGGTGCCTGCCTGACGACCCCTGTGAAGAGCTAGTGATACAGTGGCTGGTTTGGGTACTCATGGGCTGGGCTCAATGAATCACCGTAGTTGTTAAGGAGCCGGTTGCTGATCGGATCATAAATGGCCAAAGCAACCTTAGTGTTGAGGTGTAAGATTCAACAGGAATTTTGGTGGCTGCAGGTAGGAAGAGAGTGTGGTGGGCCCTATGTGAAGCTCTAATGGATTGGCATAGGATATTTTACATCTTATCTTGTGTATAAATATAATTACTTCAAAAGAAACAAGCTTTGTTAAATTCATTTCACAGCCCCAGCAGATGCAACAAGAATGTATGTACCTATCAGCAACCCTGCCAAAACTTTATAATTCAATCTTCAATTATTTAATTTCACCATCAGGAGGAGACAAACTGCAAATTAATAGTGGACATGTGTTTTAGATGTGTATATAGAAACTTATGAAAACTTTAGTCCATATCGATTTCAAACAGTTAAAAAAAAACACTTAACGTAGCACTGATATCCAATAACATTACAAAAAAAATGAACAAAGACATTTACTTAGTTATTTCTGAATTTACAACCAATGCATGGCTTTACATTGGTGCAGCCAGCCAACCAACAAACAACAAATCCAGACACTGTTTTTAAAAGTGTTTAATATAATCCAGTTTCAAAGTGGTGCAGCTACCAAACCTGCAACACAACAGTTTTATAAATAAAAAAAATTAAATAAATAAATAAATAAAGAGATTAAATTCTTGAAGAAGGACTTCACACTGATAAATGTGGGTAAAATACCCAAAACCTAACAGCAACACTTTCACACAGGTGACATACTACCTACGGTTCTTAGTCCAACAAAGATGCTTTGCCTTAAATGTTTATTTTGGTCTCTATGGATATTTCAAGTTCGGAGCATACAAGAGTCCAAAATGCATTGTGCAGGTTGTGGTGAATCCAAAGACTGTCCATTACCACCGCTCCCTCGATGACAATGACCACGTTTACAAGCGTCTGTGGTGTTCTCCTCATGTCTCTGGATTTGTACCCTAAGTAAAAATAAATACACAGATTAATTATATTCTTATTGAAACATGATACAGTAAACATATTTACTGCATATATTTACAGTTCAAAATATTTCAGTGCAACAATTTTCTGGTTCAACTTCTAAACACTAACAATACAAATTTGCTAAAAAAAAAAAAAAAAAAAAAAAAAAAAAAAAAAAAAATCTACCGTGGGGTAGTTTAGATCACAATCCCAAAATTATCACTCAACACTAAACATACCCTTGTACAAACCGGATTCCAAAAGAGTGGGGACACTAAACAAATTGTGAATAAAAACTGAATGCAATGATGTGGAGATGCAAACATCTAATATTTTATTCAGAATAGAACACAAATCACAGATCAAAAGTTTAAACTGAGAGAATGTATCATTTTAAGGGAAAAATGTTGTTTCAAAATTTCATGGCGTCAGCAAATCCCAAAAAAGTTGGGACAAGGCCATTTTTTACCACTGTGTGGCATCCCCCCTTCTTCTTACAACACTCAGACATCTGGGGACAGAGGAGACCAGTTTCTCAAGTTTAGAAACAGGAATGCTCTCCCATTCATGTCTAATACAGGCCTCTAACTGTTCAATCGTTTTGGGCCTTCTTTGTCGCACCTTCCTCTTTATGATGCACCAAATGTTCTCTATAGGTGAAAGATCTGGACTGCAGACTGGCCATTTCAGTCCCCGGATCCTTCTCCTACGTAGCCATGATGTTGTGATTGCTGCAGAATGTGGTCTGGCATTATCTTGTTGAAAAATGCAGGGTCTTCCCTGAAAGAGATGATGTCTAGATGGAAGCATATGTTGTTCTAGAACCTGAACATAGTTCTCTGCATTAATGGTGCCTTTCCAGACATGCAAGCTGCCCATGCCACAAGCACTCATGCAACCCCATACCATCAGTGATGCAGGCTTCTGAACGGAGTGTTGATAACAACTTGGGTTATCCTTGTCCTCTCTGGTCCGGATGACATGGCGTCCCAGTGTTCCACAAAGAACTTCAAATCGTGACTCATCTGACCACAGAACAGTCTTCCATTTTGCCACATTCCATTTTAAAAGACCCCTGGCCCAGTGCAAATGTCTGAGCTTGCGGAGCTTGCTTAGAAATGGCTTCCTCTTTGCACTGTAGAGTTTCAGCTGGCAACGGCGGACGGCACAGTGGATTGTGTTCACTGACAATGATTTCTGGAAGTATTCCTGAGCCCATTCTGTTATTTCCTTGACAGTGGCATTCCTGTTTGAGGTGCAGTGACGTTTAAGGGCCTGGAGATCATGAGCATCCAGTTTTACGGCCTTGACCCTTACGCACAGTAATTGTTCCAGATTCTCTGAATCTTTTGATGATGTTATGCACGGTTGATGATAACTTAAAAGTCTTTGCTATTTTACACTGGGTAACACCATTCTGGTATTGCTGCACTATCTTTCTGCACAACAATGGTGGAATTGGTGATCCTCTTACCATCTTTGCTTCAGAGAGACACTGACAATCTGAGAAGCTCTTTTTATACCCAATCATGTTGTCAATTGACCTAATTAGTGTTAATTGGTCTTCCAGCTGTTAGATATATTCTCAATTTCCTTTTTCCAGCCACTTATTGCTACTTGTCCCAACTTTTTTTGGGATTTGTTGACACTGTGAAATTTTGAATCAACATATATTTCCTTTAAAATGTTACATTTACTCAGATTAAACTTTTGATCTGTCATCTATGTTCTATTACGAATAAAATATTGACATTTGTCATCTCAACATCGTTGCATTCAGTTTTTATTCACAATTTGTTTAGTGTCCCAACTTTTTTGGAATCCAGTTTGTATTTACAGAAAAAAAATCTCAAGCCAAACCTTGTTTTTTTTGAAGATCTACCATCTCCGTGTCTGGAGACTGTTTTTTTCTGTGTTGTACTTTACCTTAAAGTACCACTTGTTTGAAAAGTTCTACACAAAATAATAAAATCTGCAAACAAAATTCTTAAAATCAAGAGGAGAAAGTATATGTTGGGAAGTCAAAAGAGAAAACACCTCAAATCTATTTTTTAAAAAGATACTTGGTTACTTTATTACTCTTTGCAGTTATTTGATTTGATTTCATTTGCATTTTGACAGTCTTTGCATTCATTTTGTTTTTGTGGATTTTGCTGAAAAGACCTTTTACTTCTGGACTCTCTCATTTGCTTCTGCATTTTGGCACAGATTTCAAGGGTGGGTTAGAAGATGACGTTCACCTTGAATCTATATTGATCACTGATTTTCTGACAGGTGCTTCAAAACTTCCTTTGGGACCTAGCCATACACAGCAGCATATAAACTTAAGTTTAGCATTTAAAAGTTCATACAAACATTATAATTAATAGCTGAATGATCTGTAGATATTACAGATGCTCATATTTCTTGACGGGTGCTCTGAAACGTTGACCTAGTCAAGTCCATCCCTCCAATGGACAAGCTATTTTCCAATACAGGTAAGCTGAATTTTAGCATTAAAAAGCTGATACAAACATAATTGATTTCTGAATGTAGATGTTTTGTCTGTAGATGTTTATATTTCATCCTTACATAAGTGTTTTCTCTCCATTCAATTGACTAGAATTTTAAAAACCTCATGTTAGTGAAGTGTGTTGAATACTTCTGGTCATTCTTAATGTAGTTATTATACTGTCTACAAGAAGTGTTACAAAATTTCTTGTGTTATCAAGAAATATTTAGCACACTAACATGAGCAGTATGAGACAAGCGCCAGGATTTGAAATAAATAACATACACATTAAACACTGATATATTTGGTCTTATATTTAGATGTTGATACATTTGTGTAAGCTAAAAGGCTTAAATGCTAAAAATGTATAACTTGTACTTAATGGTCTTTATGATTTGAAACGTGATAAATAATTAAATGGTGTTCTTTGATTTTGCACAGTTCTTTACATATTAGTAACACAATGGATATAATTAATTTTCATGATCAAACATTCACAGCTGTGAGGCTTTACTCTCTTAACATGAGCTATCAAATAATACTGCAACTCACCAGGCAGATCTTTAATAGAGGTTCAAGCTCCCTTACATTCAGTGGCAGTCCCCTCACAGCTGTAGCCCTCCTGCCTATTGTTTGCAAAGTGGAAGAAAATTAAATTCTGTATTTGTTAACTTAATATAATTTATATAATTATAGTATAATTTACATTTACAGTAGGCCAGGGATCTTCTCAGGTCTCTGAGGTCTCTGGACTTTCGACTGTATAATTTGATTTGTGTTGGCTAATCAATAGACATAAGGAATGTGGTTCTGAGGTCCATACAGGTGATCCTTTTGGGACTCAGGTACAACCTCAGATGGGAGTGTGTGTATTAGAGAGAGGGAGAGAGAGGAGCATGTTTACAATGTTACAACGTACACAATTAAAATCAAAATATCACAATACAGTGTAAACTGTATTATTAAATTGATTAGGCTCTTAATCAGTAGCCTACATATCTGTGAAATTTGGCTCTGCCACCTTTCTTTCACAACAGAGAAATGTAGCTGTTTGTTGACCAATTCTTTTCTATAAAACTCATGTAAAACTGTTAGCCAAAGGCTTGATTACAATGTCAAATAATGAGCAGGTCAATGCAGGTGGGATTTATCAATGTGAAAACAGAACACATACCACAGGTTAATTTTTGTCTCAACTGCCACTGGATATATCAGAGTAAACCAGGGTCAACGTATGAGGGGTAAAATTTAAAGCAATCCCTGTCTTGTGAATTAACATAACTTTATGAGCATTTCAAATGTAACATATATTGCAGAAAAGTTCATTTTAAGTGACTTCTAAGGTTGCAATAAAAGACTGAACAGAAGGCTTTTTTGTTCTGTTTAATTAATTAATTAATTAATTCTGTTAATGTAAAAAATGATTTTACTGTCATTTGATTGAGATGGTGCTCTTTTGAACCGTTTTATATCTAACTAATAATCAATTCGGAAAATGACATCATTGCAAAAATAATTACCAACTCATTCTTTCACACATTTATGTCAGCCAGAAAGTTTGTGCTTGTGTGTTTATTTTTGGGTTTAGATCAGGATCAGTGAGAGTCTGCAAGTCACAGGTTCCTGAATGCAGGACAGTTGTTCTCAACTTTTTAGACCAAGTACCACCTAAAAACAAGTGAAAGCCTTCAAGTACCACCTATCAATCCTATGTCTTGCTTGAATATTTGTAATTTGCATGCATTATACAAAGTTCTAAATAAATTTTTTTTAAAATATATAGCGTGAATATAAATAATTAGGCTTAACTGAATGATTTAAACACAATTATGCATTTATGAGAATATAAAAATTTGAATTTTGGGGAAATAAGCATTTTGAAAGAAATACAAACATGAAGAGAGAACAATTTAATAGAGAGTATAGCTTCGGCGCTTGGAGCAGGTGCTCACAGCGGCTCTCAGCACTTGTATCAGTGGGTGAGGGAGGCACGGTGCTGTTAAACAGTGATTTAGGACTCTAATGATGCAAAGATCAGCCACGTCGTTTCCCTTCATTCATTCATTCATTCATTCATTCATTATCTGTAACCGCTTATCCAGTTCAGGGTCGCGGTGGGTCCAGAGTCTACCTGGAATCATTGGGCGCAAGGTGGGAATACACCCTGGAGGGGGCGCCAGTCCTTCACAGGGCCGTTTTCCTTCAGCTAAGTTAAATCTATTCATGCCTCTAGATTTAGTCCTTCTGGACCTAGAAGTATTTAGTGCGCGTATACTAGTGACAGAGTGGTAATGCGCCTGAAAGTAAGCCCTTCGTTTTAAAGAAAAATTAACCGCATTTAAGCGGTTTATATATTGGTTATTTCTAGTAAGTAGACCATACAACCAACAGATGTCAGTTCAGGGTTTGAACTGATATACTATGTACCTATGAAATATGAAGTGATTTTACTGTATAGTTTGTGAGTAAATAGCATTCAAACTCCCCATAATTGTCCACTGTTTTTAATGATGATTCAAGTTTACTTAATTATTGGGATTTTGAATATCATTTACTCAAAAAACTATACAGTAAAATCACTTCATATTTCATAGGTAGATAGTAGGGCAAACACTGAACTGATATCTGTTGGTGGTATGGAATATTAATAAAAAAACATTTTATAAAGCAGTGAACTTGACTCAATTTCAAAAACAATGGACAATTATGGGGACTTTGAATGTTATTTATTTAAAAACTATACAGTAAAATCACTTCATATTTCATAGGTAGATAGTAGGGCAAACACTGAACTGACATCTGTTGGTTGTATGGTCTACTTACTAGAAATTGCCAATATATAAACCGCTTGAATGCGGTTACTTTTGCTTTAAAATTAAGTGCTTACTTTCAGGTCTTCTTACTTTCAGGCATTGAGTACCGCTCTGTCACTACTATACGCGCACTAAAATCTTACGTGCGGCTAGTTTAACCGTATTTTCTCAAACGGCGACTGGCTTAACCACAGTGAGTATTTCATGGGATGTGTCGGTTTGTTTTTCTCATTCCACTTTGCCGTTTTTGCAATAAAATCCATATTACTCACGTCTGTATCTAGCCTTTATTTACATTTAGAAAGAAGCTGAAACTGGGCTTTCTTTTACATGGATTTTGCAAAAAAAAACAGAGATTTGTTGGGTTATTCGCTCACACGTGACAAATTCTGCACAGCAGGTAGTGTCGCAGTCACACAGCTCCGGGGACCTGGAGATTGTGGGTTCACGTCCCACTCCGGGTGACTGTCTCATCAACAAATCTGTCTCACCAGACTTTGAAATATTACCACCTTTGAGTTTGTAGCACTGATATATTTTGCACTGAGATTATGCATGTGAATTTGGTTGATTTTGAATTTCTTCTTTATTAATTTGCCCTATGCAAATACTGAGTGTATAGGGCAGTCCAGTGCTATTCTTTACTGTGTTTGCATGCTGGAAAAAAATCCATTGTTTGTATGCAGCCCTGGCTTGGTAAATGGGAAACAAATAAGTGTCTCGGTCAGAAATGGTCCAGGAGCTTTCTTCCCTTATTGCCTTCTCAAGCACGACATGAAGAAAACCTATCTGGAAGTGTTTGGATGGTGGAGAGTCCTCTGAAAGTTGAATAGCATGAAAGCTGCTCTATTCCTGCTCCATTTGTAGGTAACGTTGACATGTTTTTTGCTATTTCAGGTTACTTAATTTGAAACGGATTCCAAATTCAGGAGACCACTAACTGCACTGAAGTAAACCCATACCATAAGCACTACACAACTAAACAGCTTGAGTTATAAATGAGTTTCTGTGGTCATTCAAACAGTGGATAAACATTTACAGGCAAATTAATTGGCCAACCAACCTTCCGGACCTGAGCCTCAGAATCTGTGGAGAATTGTCAAGAGGAAGATGAGAAACACTTGACCCAGAAGTACAGACGAGCCAAAGGCCACTACCAAAGCAATCTGGGCTTCAGTAACATCTCAGGAGTGCCACAAGCTGAGTGCCTCCATGCTACATCGGAGTTGTTTAGTGATTCGTGGTAAAGGAGCCCAAGGCAAGTACAGCATATAGATGAAGTTGTACATTTACATATTGTACATGCTTTTGTTTGATCTTATGAAATATTTTCATTATTTAATAAGATTATTTTAGATTTTCATACTGATCCAAATTAAAACAAAAAAATGCTTGAACTAAGTCACTTTACGTGTAATAAATTTAAAATATAGGACATTTAAATTGGGCGGCACGGTGGCGCAGCAGGTAGCGTCGCAGTCACACAGCTCCAGGGGCCTGGAGGTTGTGGGTTCGATTCCAGCTCCGGGTGACTGTCTGTGAGGAGTTGGTGTGTTCTCCCCGTGTCCGCGTGGGTTTCCTCCCACAGTCCAAAGCCACATGTTGCAGGTGGATTGGCGACTCAAAAGTGTCCGCGTGTGTGTCTGTGTTGCCCTGTGAAAGACTGGCGTCCCCTCCAGGGTGTATTCCCGCCTTGTGCCCGATGATTCCAGGTAGGCTCTGGACCCCCCGCGACCCTAAATTGGATAAGCGGTTACAGATAATGAATGAATGAATGAATGAATTATGAATAAAAATGGACTTTTTCCACAGTTCAAATTTTTTGAGATGCACATATAAATATATGATGGTTGCTTCAGTAAAATGGGTAACTGGTTCAGCATGGGTGACACCAGGACTGGGTTAATGGGGCTTAAGCCCAGGAAATTCACTGACCCTAACCTATGTGTGCCTACCTTGCGCCCGATGATTCCAATAGTCCACTTACCGCAATAATAAACAGGACAAAGCAGTTACAGAAAATGAATTAATGAAATATATCAACCAATGAGAAGTACTGTGTTGCTACACAGCCCACAGACTGCTCTCCAGAGCAGGGTTTTTTTAAACCCTGGGTTGCAACCCTGGAATTGGCCACTAGTCCAAAAAAATAAAATAAAATAAAAAATAAGAAGAAGAATAAAGCATTGCAGAGAAAAAATATAATTAAATAACTGAATTTTAATAGGCACATAAACACAAAATTTAAAAAAAAGTACACAAACACCCCCTTGTGTAAGCTTTACTTTATGCTGCAACCCACACTGTATTGTTAGCCCAGCTTCTGCTTTAAGGGTGAATCCCATTTTTCAGTTTTACCCCTACCCCTTGTTTTTTGTCATCCTTGGAATGGAGTTACACTATGTAGTCTTACTCTGCGAAACAGGATGAGCCTTGAAGTGCCTGATACTTCATTCCCAGGCTACTAGCAGTGATCTGTAGGTGTCATGTCTTCAGAATATTGTTAATAGTGATGTGGAGAATCAAATAGGCCAACATCAGTTACATTTTATTTTATAATGTACTAAATGTTGCCTGGGTTGCAATAATAAGTAAACGGAAAAATATCGGTCTCTTATGAAAATAAAATTTAAAAACCCTGCTCTAGAGGATTATTTGAGCTCACCTTTGAGTCACATTTTGCTCTATTCTTTTAGTCCACTCCCATCTTATGTATATAATATGTTTGATGTAAATGGACAACCCTTATATAAACATGTAAATAAAGCTCACTTGGACAATCCTCATGATGAAATCACATGTCTTCACAATAATATTTAGCATTTATTTCTTTAAGTTTCTGTCACACTAGATGTTATAATTTAACATTTTTTCTACAGTCTTTTTAAGGATTATGTAAAGTCTTAAAAGAAAACTTATTTCTTCAATAAACAAAAGGACAAAACAGTTAAAAACACCCTGGTTAAAGCTCACAAATTGAGCTATTAACTGAGAACAGAAAGAAGGTTTGGGAATTTTTTTTTCTGCTTGAGAAGTATACAATTTCAAGTTAGAAAAAAGAATTACTGTTCTCCTGATATCTCAGCACTGCTTTTCATTCAACACAAGGTTTCATAGACTTAAATTTGTATGGTGGCTTTTCATAGTGCACAGGCACACATTTTTTATTATTGTCAAGATCACATGCCACACCCACTCGCTTACTAAGAGTTTTCACTGAAATGTTGTCACACATTTTGTCTTTTCTTTCACCTGTGATTACAGTAACACTAAAGTTGGCTTTGCTAACACATATGTTTGTTTTCCAGTGATATCCACCTTTGTTTGTTTACTGATTTCTTCTTTGGTGCTGTGGATGAAGGTTTGGGTTTCTGTTCTTCCACAAAGCCCTTGGTCTTGTAGGTATTTTTTCCAATTAGCATCACTGTTCATTTTAGCTGGAGCTATATGATGAATTTCAAAGTTGTTGGGTTGGTTTTGTTTTGCTTTGGCTGTACAGGGTCTGTTGGCATATTTAGTACCATATAGCAGAGCCAGAATTACAACAATCTTCATCCTGGAAAATAAACCCCGGAATCAAAGATGAAATTGAGATAAATATAGGTCAGACCTATCTGAGATCTCATATATATAAACACTTCACTTATAATATCAGTAATACGGTAAATATGATATTTACTGTTTGATAAGTAAGTCTTTAAAAATGTCTCTTTGGACTTAGTGAGGAAATTAAAATTCAAACTTCACTTAATATTGCCCTGAGGGAGAGATGCAAGATTCTCATGACATTTTGTTGAAATTATTCTTTAATTTGAAAAAAGGTTCTTGCTTACCCGTAATTCCCTGTTTTGTGAATAACGTGTTCCACCTGGAAAAGCTGTTTCTGGATGAGAGAGAGAGAGAGAGAAATTTATTAATCCCACTCCAGAATTAAATGCGTGCGTGTTTGCCTGCTTTTATTGGTTGTGTGTGTGTGTTAGTGTGAGAGTATTTATAATCAGGATATAGTGATATTTTAACCAATTAAAACAGTTTGTCCTCATATATGTACTCAGGTCTTGTGGGGGAAACAACTGTGGTCTGCTATCTGCATTTTCGTAGTGGTTTGTGGTAGAGTGTGCTTGAAACATGAAAATGATAGCATGCAGACATGGGCCACTTCTGGAACAGACTCATTACTGATGACCCATTTCTGTTGTGAACCTGTTGTGGCCTGCATAGTAAAATTGGGCTCATTTTGCCCAAATGTCAGAAAATCCGGCCCACTTCTGGCAAAGATATGGCTGTTCTGGTGTTAGCAAGCTGGATGTGAGCCCAAAGTGGCCTAAAATGTAACTTGTGGTAACACGGGGCCCTAATTTGTTGGGATCAGTCCCCCTAAGTCCCATCAAGGCCTATGACAAATGGACCAGTGAAAACTGGTGATGTGGGCCAGACCTGGGCCAAAATCATTTTTCCAAAATGAGTAAGCAAAGATATTTAATATTGAAACACTTTATGCAACATGGTGTCAATTGGTTCTGACTCTGGCACAAGTGCCAGAGGTCTCCTCGAACATTCAAAGGTGTTGAGAGAGCTTCAGGGCCTAATGAAGTCTTTATAAACCAGTCCCAAACAAGTGAATGCATGCAGGTTGATAAGCTCAACTGCTCATCTCATTAAAAAGAAAAAGTTAAAAAGTTACAAAGCTGAAAGAGTTTATAAAAAACACTTGAGAAGACTTGTGTCAGTGACAGACACTTTGGGCCAAAAACACCAGAGGAATGCTATAGTGTTGTGTATAAATATATTTGAGTTTGTTGGCAATTACTGGTATTTGCTATTACTTTTTTCTCCTGTATAAGGTTTATCACCACTCAGGTTGGTTTCTGTGTGTAGACCTCTATGTAGATGCACAAATGGAAACCTTTGTGTCAGCAGCATAACTGCAAACATTGTGGCCACAGCATGCTCTAGAGCTGTCAGTCTGTTGTTCTGAAAACACCAAAATATTTTGGTGTGAAAGTATGTATGAAAATTGATCACTAACTCATACAATGAACTTCCATCCAATCAATGCAAGATGTGTTAATGCTACTTTATTTTTAACAGCTTTCATTAAAGAGATCATCTAGGATTGTGGGGAACTGCAGTTGTCTCTGGTTTGCTTATGCTTAGAAGCTCTGTACCTTTGAAGGTGAAATGGTACGTTTGAGGAGACAAATGGCTGTTGTTTGTACTTATCTATGGTTTAACTTGTCTGTAAGTTTGAATTACCACAGAAATTCATTTGTAATTTGAGTTATTTAGTCTTTTTGGCACTTTCGGTCTGTTTATTTCATGCAGTTGGTTCCTACTTAAATAATGTGAAAGTGCAAAAATAAGTAAATATTTCACACTAACTGAGCAGGAATAGAGCAATATCCTCATATCTTTTAATGACTTTCAATATTTAGAGGGCTGTTTTTCTTCCGTGAGCAGAGAGAGCCTAGCATGTTTGACCGAGCAACTTTGTTTTTTTACTGGTTTACTGACCCCAGGGCTTTGTAAACACATTAGACCAGTTTCAGGCACACAAACAGAATGGAGAGCTAGCACAGGATGCATAAACATCTGAATTGTATAACAAAAATTAAAATTACAATTGTGAACAACACCTTCAAGGTTTCATAGCACTGATTTGCATCTTGATGGACTGATTGATGTATACATTAATTTGATTTTTAATTATTTGAATTCTACTGAATACTGTGTAAACCTCATCAAGGATACTTTCTGGAATTATCCACATTTGAATAGAAGGTCCCACCCACAAACAAGGGCATTCCAAGTAGGCTCCGGACCCACTGCGACCCTGAACTAGACAAGCGGTTACAAATAATGAATGAATGAAGGGAATATAGTGTTGCTGTCACACAGCTCCAGGGACCTGGAGGTTGTGGGTTCGAGTCCTGCTTCGGGTGACTGTCTGTGAGGAGTTTGGTGTGTTCTTCCCTGTGTCAGCGTGAGTTTCCTCCGGGTGATCCGGTTTCCTCCCACGGTTCAAAAACACACACTACTTTGGATTTCCTACTCCAAAGTGTTCATAGGTGTTAGTGAATATGTTGGTGGGTGTAAACCTGCAAAGGACTGGCACTCCCTCCCTCCATACAAAACTGCAACTACTTAAAATAAAGTCAATGTGCTTAACAGTCATTGTTAAACATATTTGTTTCTAATTGCTTCTCTGCACAAAAACTAAATGATAAAAAACTTCCTGAGAGAATAAGCCTAAAACCTGCACATTTACTCTGCAATAATGACATATTTAATCCCCTCATCTCTTCAGTGAATGGTATGAGCTTGCTTTGAGATATGCCTCATAATATTTTCTTGTCTTCCCTGTGGAAGCTTGAGAAAACTCATCATCTGCTGCACATTTAGCTCTCACAAACTTGTCTGTCTTTTCCTAGCTCATTTGCCATGCCACACCCCCACTTTGGGAACCACTGCTCTAATCTGATGGTGAGCATGTGAAGACTGCATATCGGTGGTGGGAATGACAACTCCCAAAAGTTCCACAAATAGCATTCAGTACCTGTCCAAGGTCAACAACTAAATAGCCAATTAAAAGAACACTATATAATATTTTTATCTTTAAATTACAGCTTCAAAATTATTGTGATTCTCCACTGACCTGTAACAGGTCAATTCTAATTCATGCTCAGCATGATTTGAAACAGTACTATGTAACTTTTGGAAAAGGGTAGGTTCATTCATTTTAAAACTGAAATGTGATAGTGTCTTGTTCTCTCCTCTCTCTCTGCCTTCAGTCATAGACATGAAAACACAACATAAAAAAACACAAACCACATTAACAGACTCACAAAAGTTTTAGTCTGTGTGTTCAAGTGTGAGGCCACACTTCCTGAGTGTGCGACGCACATAGGGCATGGCGTCCTGCAAGAACCACTCTCTCTTATACAGCACCAGCATCACGTCCAACAGTAGACTGTGCTCCCTCTGCCTGCACACACACACACACACACACACACACGCACGCACACACACAAGGGACCTACATTAACGTTTACATTTATGAGCAAGTAGCACTGGTGCTAGAATAGTTAAAAGTGGTTTTGTAGCCAATATACAGGGTGGGCCATTTATATGGGTACACCTTAATAAAATGGGAATAGTTGGTGATATTAACTTCCTGTTTGTGGCACATTAGTATATAGGAGGGGGGAAACCTTTCAAGATGGGTGGTGACCATGGCGGCCATTTTTAAGTTGGCCATTTTGGATCCAACTTTAGTTTTTTCAATAGGAAGAGGGTCATGTGACACATCAAACTTTTTGGGAATTTCACAAGAAAAACAACGGTGTGCTTGGGGGGGGGGGGTAACAAAGTATGCAGAGAAAGAGTCGGACTACAGTCTGTAATTGTAGAACTACAACGTGCTCCTGTGTTATCAGTGAGGTGGATAAAATGGACAGAAAGTGTAGATACAAGGTAGGTGTTGTTAATCCAGTGACCATTCAGTGTATAAAAGCACTGATATTAAAAATGTCCCAAGTGTTATGGATCTTTACTTGTGACATGATAATTCATTCATAAAAATAATTCTACACAGGACAAATGATGAACAAGTAAGTCTTTTTTACTATATGGGTTCACTGTGTTAAGCATTACACCCACAATTGTTTGTAGAGGTTTGGTTTGTGATGTGTTAGGTCACAGTTGCAGGTATGTGAGTTCTGCTCTGATGGTCTTTCGCCAAATCCACACTCAGATGATTCAGGGAAGCCAGAACACATATTCAAACAGCACTTACTTCCTGAAATATCAAAGACAAAGATCTTAAACACACACACACATACCATCCATCCATCCATTATCTGTAACCGCTTATCCAATTTAGGGTCGCGGGGGGTCCATAGCCTACCTGGAATCATCGGACGCAAGGCGGGAATACACCCTTCACAGGGCAACACAGACACACACACATTCACTCACACCTACGGACACTTTCGAGTCGCCAATCCACCTGCAACGTGTGTTTTTGGACTGTGGGAGGAAACCGGAGCACCCGGAGGAAACCCACGCGGACACGGGGAGAACACACCAACTCCTCACAGACAGTCACCCGGAGCTGGAATCGAACCCACAACCTCCAGGCCCCTGGAGCTGTGTGACTGCGACACTACCTGCTGCGCCACCGTGCCGCTATACCAATCGGCCATAACATTAAAGACCGTTGTCAGGACCCCACAGGACCACAGAGCAAGTATTATTGGGTGTCAGATCATTCTCAGTACTGCAGTAAGACTGATGTAGTGATGGTGTGATTGTACAAATTGGCCTTTGTACAAGTGGATCAGACACAGCAGCGCTGCTCTAGTTTTTAAACACTGTCAAGGACCGGAGAGTGGAGATTGAATATGCTGTACCCATCGGTGGTTAGAACTGCATCAAAGTAAACTTCAGATATAATTTTCAGGGCTGATGTCTAATTAGTCCCTTGGTAAACTTACACTCTAGTCACCAGTTAACTTTCATTTAGCGTAGACCATATTAATCACACCAGCCATATAGCGTAGCCACTAAGTAGATTCATAAGAAGGGTTTCATCTGCATTGATATGAGGTTATGATAATTGTGCTCTGTCTATTAAATGAGTATTACTTCTTTCCAATAAAGTGTTCTTTGATTTGAAATACTATTGTTTATAGAGCCTGTCACTGAAGTCTGAAAATCCTGAAAACCCACATTCTAGCGTGAATAGTATCCACTTTTATGACAAATTATTAATATAGTTAGTATCTAAAATTAATAATAATAATAATTTATAATTAATAACCACAATTAAGCAGAAATTATTCAAATACTCTTCAATATACAAATATTCAAAATACAAATATTCTTCATAGGTGACAATGAGGCAGTGTCTGATCCACTCATACCAGTGAAACATGCATTTACATGCCACCACCACTTCAGTGTCACTGACCATAAAGAACAAGTCAAAAGTGAAGGAGGTCACTTTTAATGTTTTGGCCGATTGGTGTGTTTATGTGTGTGTTTCTGAACAACATACCACAGCATTTCTATTAATATATTACATATAAAAAAATAAATAATGAATAAAACATGAAAGGTGTATTTTGTGTCTCACCTTGGGGTAGGGCAGTTGTGCACTGGTGTGAAATGCAATGTGACATGAGAAGCATCTCTGTGCTTGTGGTGACCGTGTGTGTGTGTGAGGTTTGTGTGTCCCTGTGTGTTTGTGGGGAGTGTGTGTCCAAGTTGCTGCGGCACCCAGTGCATGGCCTAATATTGTCTTCCAGTCTGGCCTTTAGCTCAGCATTCTCTAAACACACCTAAAGGGGGCAGTGTACTCAAATATATATATTAATACTTAACATAATCTGCCTATCGTCGCTGTCCGAAGAAAAACCACGCATCTTCAAAAGAGCAACTTTACAGGAGAAAAAAGACTTTTCACTATTCATTGGAAGTCAATATAAAAAGCTTTCCAAGTAATTTTGGAGCATTTCTATTGGTCCATTCATCATGAAATTTTCACACAGTGTGAAGGACAGCTGTTGTCAAATGATGTAGTAAACAAAATAGGATTCACGTGAAGATGCATGGTTTTTTTGGAAAGTGATGATATGGGGCTGGACACTGAAATATATTCATATATTCACTGATAACAGCTGAATACATTTGCTTACTTTTTCATAGCAGGTCTTGCTGTTGTCAATGTGGGAGATTAGCTCAGCCTGCAACAACAGAAGCATAGTTCACTCTAAATGAACATCACAAGAAGGAGAACAGAGAACAGAACTGAGGTGAAACCTTTTCTTTCTGCAGCTGGGTGATGCACAGAGCCGCTGTCTTTCTCAGTCCATCATATTCCTCTCTCATTCTGTTCAGCTCATATAGCAGGCTCTCCTAAAATACAGGAGAGAGTTCCCATCATTTAATTACCATAGAAAGTCTCTCTGCATCACAACAGCTCAAAACTGTAGGTTAGAATAGAAATGGCAATAAAATTGGACACAGCTGTGCATGAGGATAAGGTCACCAGGCCCAATGCTGAACTTTGGCTATAAGGGAAACAGCCACACAGCATTGGGCTATGGATAAGTTGGATATCCTTCCTCTGGAGTGATAGAGCTCCACAATACATTTGAGATGAGCTGGAGTGATGCTTGTGAAGCAGAATTAATCGTCCAATGATTCATCACAAGGATTAAAGCCAAAAAAAATATTTCTGACTGAAACCATTTTCGCACATTTTGCATGTTTCCAGGTAAAAAAAAATGTGGGAAGTGTGTACACACCCTGAGCCCTCAACCCCTGATAAACAAGTCAGATTATGACATTTCTTCATCATGCCACATGTATACATTTCTACTGTTCTTCAAAGTAGCCATCAAGTTGTTAAAAGGCTTTACCCTACACCAAGTGTTTTAAGGGATAAATATGCTTTTGAACTGCTTTTCTAGTGCATATGTGATTTTAATGTTGTTTTTAATCTATAAAATAAATGTGTCTTGACAAATAAGTGTACATACATTTTCAGTACATGTTTTTAATTCGCCTTATCCTAAAAGCAGACAAGAAAACAATGCCTCAAACCATTGCCAACAGCAGCAATAAATAAATTCTTCAGTTTAATTCTTGCTACAAGTGCAAAGGTTTCATACACTTTTTTGCTTTGACGCAGTAAAACCAGGAGCCTGAAACGTTGCTAAACCTGATACCCATTTCAGGGTTGTTTCTACATGAGAAGCACCGAGCACCAGTCATTTGACCGCAGTTACAATCAATCAACCAATTTCTATCTATTCATTCTCTTCTCTGGCAGTGGGCATCAAAAGGTTCACTTGTTCTAATGCAACTCTTCAGCCGTCAACAGCATGATGCAACTGACCCAATAATGGCTTTCTGTGACAGATTCCATCATAGAGACAGAGAATTTTAATTCCTGAATTCAACAACTTCATCTCATTACTCTCATCTCTGAACTGAATCATATTATAATCACAACCTCTGGGGTAAAGCCTTCCTAGAAGATCATTGGCTGTTACCCCACAAACATGTGGAAAACCCCCTAAAAATATATTTTTATTTCCGAAGGCACATTGGACAAGGTGTCTACATACTTCCCTTACTGATGACCATCCGAGCAGCATCCAAAACATATGGGTTTGATGATGACCAGTATAGTATTATATAGTATATATTGTATTATATAGTGCAAGTATGACAGTCATAATTTGGATGTGGCTCTGTTTCTTGTTGTTTCTGGAGTGTTCCACTGTTAAATGTAATTCATTTCACTGTAAGCACGAGTACTGGTCCAGGATCAGTTTTCTATCTCTTATGTTTTAAAGGAACACAAGGTAAGATTTGGTATTTTTGTTCCTGAGCTCCCCTAATGTTGCAGAGTGTAATTTCTACACTTTTACAGCACTGTAATGAAATCATGGGGTAGAGGAGGAAGGGAGTGTGGTAGTTACCTCTCCTCTAAAAGTTACATAGTGCAGTTTCTGCAGTGTTGAGCCAGGAGTAGCACCAACAGAGGATCGATTCTCCCTATTAAAGGTCAGGGGAGCATCACAGTAAATTTTAAGGCTGTATTTTGAATACAAGAAGTATATAAAAAAGAATAAAACATACATAATACTTTGTGTTCCTTTAATGGATGAGGACGTTTGGTCCGAGAGGAAGGATTCTTTCAGATGTTTTTTTTTTTTTTTTCTCAAAGAGAAACATGATTTCTGTTGCCGGATGAACTTTTAGCTCTTTACCTCTGCACTGTTTTCTTTGTGTGAGGAAGATTCCTTTCTCCTTGAGTCATTCTCCCTCACTGGCTCTCCTCCATTCCCTTTTCCTCTCTCTCTCTCTATTCCTCCACTTTTTTTCTCTTTTACACCATTTCTTGCCTTTCTTTCACTTCCTCTTTCCTTCCTGTTGCTTTCTTTCTTCCTATCTCTGCTCTCTCTCTCCTTTCCTTCATTATGTTTCTCCTCTCCTCCACTTTCTTGTTCCTTTCCTTCATTCCCTTTGTCCTGCCCTCTGCTCTCCTTCTCCTTTTCTCCACAATCTCCTACAATTTCTTTCTTCTGTCTTCTGTTACTGGTCTCCTGTATTTCAGGCTCAATGTTTCCACTTACTTTCTCTTCTTTTTCTGTTTCTGTCTTTTTCCACTCAGTTGTCATTTGTATCACTTCTTTTTCACACTCTCTTTCCTCTCCTCCCATTGTGTTCTCCTGTGTTCTCTTAAGATTCTCCTCTTTTTCCATCTCTCTAAATTTTCTTACATCATCTTTGTCAGTCTCTGTTTCTTTTCTTTCAGTTGCCATCTCCTTGCTTATGCTCTCTCTCTCTTCTCTTCTAATCTCTTTCCCCTCTCCTCTACTGTCTCTCTCCTCATTCCGGCTCTCTCTTCCTTCTCCTCCTCTTATTCTCTCCTCTCTTCTGACTTCGTCCACTCTCCCACACTCTCTCTCCTTTCCTCCACTTTTCTTCAGCTCCTTCTCCAGCTCAGTCACTCTTTGGCTCAGACTGTCTCTGTCTCTCTTCACCTGAACGATGAATTTGTCGTATTCCTCTCTAATTTTTCTCTCCTGTTTGCAGTTGGGGCATTCTGTTACGGGGCTTAGCGAGGAGCAGAGAGAGGAGGAGGAAGATGAAGATGAAGGCAGAACATTGCTGGAGAGGCAGTGTGCTAGAGGGACAACACCTTTCAAAACACAAACTGCAAAACACAAGAATACAAACAATTTGTATGTTAGGAATGCAATGTCTTAGCTAATAATCTACATAAAACTAAAGGGATCCAAGAGTGCACATTTAATAAATGTTGAGCAATAACCATTATTACCATCAACAGCTCTGCTCTTTTTGCCTGTCTTCTGAGATCCAAGTCCATAGCATCCATATGGCTCTGTTGGTGAGAGTTTCTCCAACTGAGGTAGGAAGGATTGGCTCTCTGCACCTTCCAGACTGCTTCTGGGTTTGGGTTTGGTTAGGAGTCCAGAGGTGGCCAGAATAGGGGGCAGGCAGGCCTGAGACTGGACAGGACACAAGACTAAATAAGCCATACAGGTTATACTGCTTATGAATGTTATGAATGTTAATGTTAATGAATGAAATAGAATTGTCCACCACTCAATATATGCTCAACAATTGTCCAGAAACTGGCCAATAATTAAGTAGTCAGTGTGTAAATATACAAAATAGCAAAACTGTGCTCATCCCTGGTCAAATAACATTTTTTAAAAAGAAAAAATATATTTAAAAAAATCTGCTTTTATTTAGTACTGAGTCAAGTATTTTGCCAATCCAGAGACTGCATTAAGGTTGAGCCTGAGCCTTTGTAAAAATGATGGCACATTTTATATATTTTAAGCTCAACAAAGAAATAGAATTTGCATAAGAATTGGGCAAGAATGCCATATTTAACTTGTTTCCCAGGGAACAAAACAAGCCACAATTTGCAGGAGCATCTCAGCCCCATCTGTCTCTGGAGTTGGCAAAAGCTGATTTACTATTAGATGACCACTGATGTACAACATTCAAACAAAAAACAATTTAGTCAGTGCCATATCCTGGTGAGTGAAACAAAGAGGACAAACAATGTTTTCATGGCATCCTTAACCATAACATCTTTGCTTTGATCCTGAACAAGATAATAGTGTTGCTTGGGAACTGACCATATGAGGGAAACAATACAATTGGAGCTAGACCCAGCATCCTGTACCTGGATAAAGCCTGAATTTAGAAAATATCTCACAGGGTAAGGGCTATCTCAGGGACTGTTTCTCCACTACAACTACTACTCCACACTATTTTTGTATTGTGAAGGATTTAATAGAGACATTAAAATTGTTTAATTAATCTGCAAATATATAAAACTGTTTTTACATATGAACTCTGGAGTATCAGGACTGAATATATCTGAACTGAGTGTTCCTTTCACACATGTAGGGGACATGCGTGTATCAGATGCGTTTTTGCAGCAGGAAATTTTCCACGTGCATTAGGTATGGAGTGATGTCTGTGTAGCAGCATTAGTGGCTGTATTCACACATGGGCTCACACAGGTTTTACCTGGAGTTTCTACTACAGCTCTAAGATTGTCAGGGGCAAATGTTACAGGTGTTTGCATTCACATATACTAGTCCTCTGGGTAAAGTCCAGAGTCCTGGGTAAAATGCAAAATCATGCTGTATCTCCTATACATGCTGCATAAGCACTGCCCCATGCCTAAAGCATGCAGAACATGTTTGACACAGAAAATCTCTCACAGTTCACTACATGTGTGAAAGAACAACTCTGGAGAATGTCTGGGCCCAATTCTCCAGACTTTTTCTCGAATTCATATGTGAAAACGGGTTAAGAAAGGTCTCTTTCAGGCTCACTCTTTTGTCTGCAGTGACTGGAGGAAACGTCTGTGTTCTGGCCAGTGGAACACCACTTCTTTCTGTCGTCCACATACTTTGCACCTGGCAATGCAAAGAAAAGTTTTCAAAAGTTAGTTCTGGGTATATATTGCTTTTAATCTGTGTTATTGGTCATGAAGTTAGAGGTGTGTATGTTTACCTGTGCAGATGTGTAGAATATATGTGAAAATGTGGATGTGAAGATGCAGTTGTGGTTACTTGAGTAGTAGGGTTGGGTGGTATAACGGTAATACCATATACCGCAGAATATAAAAATGTGGTCTGGTGTTTTCCAGAAAGATGAAGCATGTCTGAAAACAAATAAAAACGCTCCATAGTCCTTTCACTGGACTTTGTGCTCACATATATGATGCTTTATTATCTAAACATGTGTGATTTAAGCCTCAGTTTGCTGGAAGAAGGTCTGTGCTGTGGTGTTTTAGCTCACATACCTAAGCTTAGCTGGTCAGCTACAGTTCCAAACAGGCTACAGTTGCTATCTCAGACACTCCCATAATTGATAGCACGTATGCCAATAGTTCAGCAATCAGTCAGAATAGCAGCTGCACTGAGATGAACAGCAACTGCACTTGTTGTCAGGTTGATGCTTTAACATTTATTGAATTATTGATTTAAAAATAAGTCATAACACGTTATTATGGTATGAAAAAAGTGTATACTGCCCATACCTATTGAGTAGGTGTGCTCATTGATCTGTACAGGTGTGTGTGAGGCGTATAGATTTAACCATGCTGGTGCATAGTAGATCTGTGAGGTGTGTATTTTCTGTGAAGGTGCAGATGTATCTGTGTACCTGTACCTGTTCAGCTGTAAAGTATGTCTGTAAGGTTTGTATTGGCTATGAAGTTGCAGGTGTGTATGTTCACCTGTGCAAGTGTATGTGTTTACCTGTGTAGGTGTGTAGTATTCCTATGTGTAGTGTTTTGGATTAGTTGGTGCAATGTGTGTTACCTGTGTAGGTATTCAGTATATCTGAAGTGTGTAACAGCAATTGTGAATGTTTAACTCTGCTGTACTATATGTTTACCTGTGCAGTTGTGTAGAATAACTGTGAGGGATGTATTGGCCGTGAAGGACATTTCATGGCTCGGGCAGCAAACTGCAGACAGCTCATAGCCTCTGTGACGGAGGATGACTGGGTCGTCATAGTTACCAGCAGACATGTCCGGCAGTTTCCTCCAAGACTGAAACAAACATACAATAAAAGACTGGGCTAAATGATTGTAGACTGAAAGAATGAGGATAAACATCTGTAGGCTCAACGGACTCTAATATGTAAATGAAGGACACTCACCAGTCTCTCAGAGCACGGGTAAGTTTGGACTCTCTGTAGGGGATGTGCTGGCAGCTGACATCACTCAAAGAAAATATGACCTGCCATTACAGAAAATGGCATTACCCATAATACCCCATTATATAGCAGATAAATATTTATAATATTTCTAAATAAATTCTGTTTATACAATTTTCCCTTATGTGAACATGTAGTCAGTTAGCCAATTTTGGTGTCTGAATTTTGCACCTTTAATTCTGCCTTGAAGTTATAAGTCTCATCTGGCTAAAGATTAACATTTCAAAACTCTAAGTTAGGAAAAAATATCAGTAACACTTTAAATTACAGCCCACTAATAACTGGGTGAGTACAATAAAGTACCTGTTAAGTAAACCATAAAATAAAATAAGTACTGAGTAAGTAAAGGGCATTAATTCATTCATTCATTCATTATCTGTAATCACTTATCCAGTTTAGGGTCACGGTGGGTCCAGAGCCTACCTGGAATCATTGGGCGCAAGGCAGGAATACACCCTGGAGGGGGCGCCAGTCCTTCACAGGGCAACACAGACACACACACACACATTCACTCACACCTACGGACACTTTTTGAGTCACCAATCCACCTACCAACGTGTGTTTTTGGACTGTGGGAGGAAACAGGAGCACCCAGAGGAAACCCATACGGACACAGGGAGAACACACTAAACTCCTCACAGACAGTCACCCGGAGCGGGACTCAAAACCACAACAAAGTCGCTGGAGCTGTGTGACTGCGACACTACCTGCTGCGCCAACATGCCGCCCAAGTAAAGTGTATGATAGTAGAAATATGTGGTTATTACTGGTATCTTACAAACATTTTACAAATAAAGCATGTAACTACATTCTGAATCCATTGTACTTCTGAGCATAATTATAGATTATAACATTTAATTAAAAGTATGACCATTTATGCAAGTGACTATTACTGTCGTTTTTTATAAATAATGCAGCTACTGTTTTGAATTCATTGCAGTTCTGAATGTAATTATCGATCCTTTAAAATTATTTACAGTGCACCTACAGAGAAGGACATGGTCGGCTACTTTCATTACAGGCTCTAGCAGAGTTTCTTTGAGTACTCATTAGGTTCAGGACATGTGATTTACTCTGATAATCATCATCACATACTTCTGAGATATTTTACACTGTTCTGCCTGTATGTATTGGGGCATTATATGTACATAGTTGCTTAATGATGAGTGGGTGTTTCTCTTCTGCTCAAATGGGTATGGCAAGGAATATGCATCGGCATTGTTTTCCACACTTTCCTGCTTCCTCACACAGCAAATTCTCCGGTGTTAAATCAACACTATTAGTGTTAACATAACACTGTGAGTGTTAAATTATTACACTAACAGTGGTAATTTAACACTAATAGTGTTGATTTTACACTGGTGAATTTACTGTGCAGCTCAGCAGACTTACCTTTGGGTCATCAGCTTCAAATAAGAAGTCCTTGGCATATCTCATTCCATTTATATATTTAACATCCTTTGAACAACCCATACAATAAAGTTAAAACTTACACTTAAGTGTTATGTTAGTACAAACATCTCCTAGTCACCGGTAATTTCCTGTATCTTACCTTTAAGTACCCTGTAATACAGGAAGTGCGTACTCGTACTGTAAATTAAAGTGTAGCTTAGTCCCCTGTACTTTCCTGTAAGGACTGGCAAAACCGTGTAAATCATCTCAGAAGTATGTGATGATGATTATCTGAGTGAATCACATGTCCTTCACTGTAATTAACTTTAAAGGATCTATAATTACCATAACTGCAGTGAATTCAAAATAGCAGCTGCATTATTAATAAAAAAAAAAACAGTAATAGTCACTTGAATAAACCTTTAATTCTTTTTTATAATCTTTGATTATGCTCAGAAGTACAATGGATTCAGAACGTAGTCACATGCCTTATTTGTAAAATGTTTGTAAGATACCAGTAATGACCACATATTTTTAGTAGCATACCCTTTACTTACTCAGTACTTACTTTATCTTACGGTTAACTTAACAGGTACTTTCTCTGTACTTACCCAGTAATTTGCAGGTTGTAATTTAAAGTGTTACCAAAATATCTCTATAATCTGACAGCTTTATTAAAAAAAATCTTAGCTCCACCTTTCATAGTGTAGAGTTACATAGCTTAGCTCATCTGTGACAGGTGACAGACTTCTCTTGTCTGAATAATTTTGGTTGGTGGGTCACTATTAGCTTAGCAATGACACTGATTAGCTAATGGTCATTTGTAGCTGCTAGATGTGTTTCACCGTGTTCTCTTCTGTTCTTGAGGCATCTTTATTTTTCAGAAACATTCCAAAACTGTTCAGTAAGTGGAAAAGAAAAGAGCTGTCTTTATCTTACAGTAACCACAGCAACATGACCACTTTCACTGTCCTCCTGAACTTTTGTTCATTTTTTTATAATGTGACACCACCTCCTCTGACATTTAACCCATAAAAGACTGTTGTCACAAGCAAAAATAATGTTGTTTTATGTGAAATATTTCTGACTTGCAGCTCATTGAATTTGAGTTGAAAATGCAGACCTTTTTAATTCATGTCATATTTGGGATTTTAATAAGAAGATGAGATATCATGTAATGAAGTAAACTTAATGTAAACTAAAATCACAAACATGTCTGTACAAAAAGTAATTGGCATAATTTGAATAATATACTGTGATAAATAGGAAACAGAATTCCAAAGGAATAATAACACCAGAGATTTAAGGGTTAACTCGTTGAAAAATTTTCTGTCTCCGACTTCCTGTTTTTGGGGGTCAGGACACTGATACAATGA
This sequence comes from Hoplias malabaricus, assembly GCF_029633855.1. Taxonomy (NCBI): domain Eukaryota; kingdom Metazoa; phylum Chordata; class Actinopteri; order Characiformes; family Erythrinidae; genus Hoplias; species Hoplias malabaricus. The sequence goes on from NC_089800.1 coordinate 69,622,990, forward strand.
CCGTGTCAGTGTGACAGTGAGAACACAGACAGAGGAGTACCAAGAGGAGCTTCTAGCTGAATGTCTCAGTATTTATTTCAACCTGAGATGTTAATATGTTATGTTTCAATGAGAAAATACTTACAGTACTATAATAGGCGGAATAACACTCACATTTCTGAAGATGGTGAGAGAGCGTTTGAGTGTTTTGGCCTCCTGTGGATTTTCTGGAGCAACACTAAAACTCCTCCTCACTTCCTGAAATGTAGTGGAACAGTGGAACACAAGCGTACACACAAAAACTTAGAGAGAAATAAAATAAAATAAAATAAAATATTGAATGAGTATTGAAATAAGGGCTTGAAAAAGACAGAAATATCTACTATGAAATATTAATTTACTACTGTAACTACTATCAAACAAATAAAGTATATAGTAATTGAAAATATGCAGTGAGATAAGGAACAGATAAGAAAAGTATTTCTTAATGAAGTGAAGAATGAATGTGTGTGTGTGTGTGTGTGTGTGTGTGTGTGTGTGTGTGTGTGTTTTTATGATCATTCTTACTTTTCCTGAACTTGCAAGATCCACCTATGAAAGAGAGAAACACTCATTACTTCTTGATAAGGAGTGGCACACACACACACACACACACACACACACACACACTCATACACACTGAAATGACTGCAAAAAATGTTCTCAGTTGGTATTTGGAGGTGTTGAGATGTTTTAAACTTACCAGAGTGAGCTTGCTGGCTGTCAAAATACCCTCTGAAACAGTCAAACATTTTATTACATGCTCCATATATACTAAACTTAAAAATACAAAAATGGAAAAATATACCCAATTATATAGTATATATACTGAACTTTTATAAAACTGAGTATTTAAATATAACAATAATAGAAAAATACAAACATACACACACACACACACTAATGTGAATAATCTAATAGAAACAAAAAAGCCAGGCTGTGAAACACTTAGAAAGAATGAAAGCATGTGGAGTCCAGAATGTCCTTATCTCCCTACAATAACACATACACACACACACACACACACATACTTGTGGAGGCCGGCTCTGCTCTGCTGGGGTACTGACCCGCCAGGGGAGGCTCAGGTTGTGTAATGGTTTAATAGACGAGAAATAGCTTTCTCAAAGATAAAGAATGTAATAGTTGGAAGACTTGGCCATTTTACTAGTCTTAGAAAAGGATGCTAGATTCTCGAGAGTTTACATCAACTTGAAAATTCATCACACACATATTTTTACACTGTGTTCTTTTGTAGTGATGTACACATACAATGTCAAATTTTATATAGCACTGTGCCAATGTCAGAGAAGATCCCTGAAGAATAAGTGAAAACAAAACTAATATGTTTGGGTTATTTGGATTGTTTATTGAAGGAAACAAAAAAAGAGGCAACCAACTTCTAAGACTGAGCTTTGGAAGAGTGGATAATGTTTGCTGCAGATTTCAATACAAAACTGAAAGTAAATCTTCTGAAAAGACGAAAAGCTATAAAGCTAAGTGTGGACACTAAATATTATTACATCTATTATATATTTAGTTGTTAAAATATATATATATGTAATTTGTGTGTGAATTTGTTTTCTGTCTGCGTTGACTGAACAAAAAAAATGTGAGGGATCCCTCCAGAGACATTGAAGTGGGCACCACTTTATAGTGACTTGCATAATACACCTTACCAGACTGGCCTCTTGTGTTAATGATTATTATGCTGAAGACCATGTGAGACTTGCTGGCAAAATCACCTTTAGAGGCACCTGTAGGAGAAAACAATATCAGATTTAGGTTAGGTTTGACTCATTCATTCATTATCTGTAACCGCTTCTCCAGTTCAGGGTCATGGTGGGTGCGGAGCCTACTCGGAATAACTGGGCGCAAAGCAGGAACACACTCTGGAGTGGGCAACAGTCCTTCATAGCGCGACACACACCCACACCTATGGACACTTTTGAGTCGCCAATCCACCTACCAAGATGTGTTTTTGGACCGTGGGAGGAAAACAGGACACCCATGGGGAGAAGACACCAAACAGGCAGTCACTTGGAGCGGGACTTCAACCCCCAAGCTCAGGTCCCTGGAGCTGTGTGACTGTGACAGTACCTGCTGCTCCACCGTGCCGCTCTGGGTTTGATTTATAATTTACTGTTTTATTATAGAAATAATTCAAAGAGTGCGTTAGTAGGAATTATTCAGCCACAGTGGTCTTGCTGGGAGTTTACAGGTCTATGTCATTACTTGACTAAGAGTGGCCCAAAGATTTCCAACCAAATATATCCATACAAGATTGACTCTGTGGTCACAAATAGACCAGTTACAAAGGCCACAAATGATATTCATCAATAGATGGGCTACTGTCTCTAACTATACTGAAAATGTGATTCTGAAAATGTGGTCAGGGACTGTATATACCTGCGTTCCTGTGGGTGGTTCCATGGCGGTACACCTGCAGCAGTTGCTGGACAGATTTCACCTCTACTTCTCTCAGCCCTTCTAGAAGCACCACCTCCTCCATGTCATGGATACGGCACACTTCACTGAACTTAGCCTCCTGAACATGTACAAAATATCCTCTGATCCAAGATCAGTTATTACTTCTTACGTAGTTAAAAGTATACTCCAACCTTATCACCATCATCTCTATCAGACAATAATTTTAAAGTTTAAAATTGCAACCATCAACCTCTGAAAATGCAATTGTTGGAGAAACTGTGAAAACTGCTTTAATGTTACATATAAAAATTGGTTTTAAAGTGTTTTTTGTGTAACATATACATGTAATTCAAACATTCTCTTGCTCTTTTGTAATTGTATGATAACTGTTGCATAGTATTAAAATAACAATTGCAATATAAAACAAAATACCCTACAAATTAAGCATCCATGGATTCACGTGACTAACATCAAAATCACAAATTCATTCATTCAGTGTAACCACTTATCCAATTCAGGGTCGCGGTGAGCCCAGAGCCTACCTGGAATCATTGGGCGCAAGGCGGGAATACACCCTAGAGGGGGCGCCAGTCCTTCACAGGGCAACACAGACACACACACACATTCACTCACACACTCACACCTACGGACACTTTTGAGTCGCCAATCCACCTACCAACGTGTGTTTTTGGACTGTGGGAGGAAACCAGAGCACCCGGAGGAAACCCACACGGACACAGGGAGAACACACCAACTCCTCACAGACAGTCACACGGGGCAGGAATCGAACCCACAACCTCCAGGTCCCTGGAGCTGTGTGACTGCAACACTACCTGCGCCACGGTGCCGCCCTAAAATCACAAATTCTATGTGCTTTTGTAAAACTTTACATTACTGAAGCATGTTAGTGTATTCCTGTAAGGGAAAGGAAAGTCTTACTGCATTGGCTCTGAATGAAATTGGAATACACTGGAAAATCTAATTAGAAAAGTTAACATCGTTGCTTGGATTACCCTCTAAAAAGCTCTTACTCAGCTTTTAGAATTCACTCACCAGCAGATCATAGATCTTCTCATTGGAGATGTGGTAAAAAGACACTCGGACTCTACAGTGAGAGGACTCTGGAGCTGAGGGGTCTCAGATTAAGGATTAATTGCTGAATATCATATTAAATATTGGCACACCGAAAACTGTTAAAGAGGTAGCTTGACCAAATGTGCTAACAGGAAATGATAGCAAGTATCCACTGGCAAGATCTTAGCTAGGAATTTTTTGTTCTCATGGTAAACAATAACATTTCTGACTTCAATGCTCCTGTAATGTATCCCTCCTGTCATGTGTAGACACTGTCAATCCTTTTAGTACAACGGCACATTTTACCTTAATAGTTTTATGCTGAATAAAGTTGGTTTGTTTGAGAATGTTGCATATGTGTTATCATACACTGATCAAAACACTCATTCTGATATTAAAACAAACCCCTGCTGAATCATCTGAATCAATAACATTTTTTGCATTAAATGTAGATTTTGCCTCGTGGATACAGTTAAAGATGTGGTCAGCAGCTCGACTGATGATGCCTCTGAATTGAACTGAGTGGGGGTCCACACTGCTGTGGGGTCTGTACACTATTACACACCCGTTATATCCCCTCAACACATCCTCCACTAAAGGCTGAAAGAGTGGGAGAGGGAGAAAGAGTATAACTGTATTAATTTACATTATTATCATACAACCCCAGTTGGGACGTTATGTAAAACATAAATTAAAACAGAATACGATGATTTGCAAAGCCATTTCAACCTATGTTTAATAGAATACACTACAAAGACAAGATATTTAATGTTCAAACAAATAAACTTTATTGTTTTTTTGCAAATATTCACTCATTTTGAATTTGAGGCCTGCAACACGTTCCAAAAGAGTTGGGACAGTTCATAATGCACCACACATTTTCGATGGGAGACAGGTCTGGACTGCAGGTCGGCCTGTCTAATACCCACACTCTTTTACTAATAAGCCATGCTGTTGGCAACGTCCCTGAAAGAGAAGTTGATTGAATGGTAGCATATGTTGCTTCAAAAGCCGAAAAGGATTTGCAAATCATCGTATTTTGTTTTTATTTATGTTTTACGCATCGTCCCAACTTCATTGGAATTGGGGTTGTTTTTAAATAGAGCATTAGTGAATGGTGTAATGTTGCTGATTGTTGTAAATTAAAAGTGAGGGTAAATGCCTTTGCTGTTGACTCATAAATTTCTCTGAGAGAAGCTCCTTCACCCCAAACAGCATCAAAGTCCAGTACATGAGCACGGTGACCCTACTCAAACACACACACACACACACACACACACACACACACACAGAGAGAGACACACGCATACCCTAAACATAGTTGTGCACTTAAACACACACACAGCTTGTATATTCTCTATAGCAGGGGTATTTATTTAAAATTCATTTAGGTCCAGTTACAGAACATCCGGAACATGATCATGCAAGTTTGACATTATGATTGGACCTTGGCTTGAGGAAATGTTCACCATAATCTGTACATTGATGTAGCTCAATAGTTATGTCAACGTTTTATATAGTTAACCACAACTGAATCTAAAATCAAACTACATATACAGTTACAATATAATATATTTCAAGAAAATGTGTCAATTTTCACATGTAATTGGATGAAGAGACAGCGAGAGCTGCACTCACCCTACCAGGGTCCACATTGACTGAGTTCAGTCCCGAAACTCTAACATATGCTCGCAGGTCAGCTGAAAGCACAGCAATACACACACACACACACACAAACATGTATACATATTCAAAAACATTTAAACAAATCACATGCTTTAAAACAGAGCTATACTACATGATTATTGTTTAGTCTGTGATGAAGGAGTTAAACTGAACTTATAGGAAAAAAGGATGTGAGGAGTGAGTGAGTGAATGAGCTAGTAAATGAATGGATGGATGGATGGTTGGATGAATGAACTGGTGTAAAATAAACCTGTATCTGTGTGTTCTGGTGGACAGAGGTGGAGGACCACCCTGAAGCTTTTGCCGTTTGAATCAGTCTCCATCTAAAGATCATTGTCCTCTCTTCATCAGAAGCACTGTTGAAAGACAGTCTGTTCTTAAGAAGCGAAGATTTCTGAACTCACATGAGCTTCAATCAAATTGGAGCACTATCTCCACCACCATCATACAGATTTTTAGAGCATGCTGTATCAGTAATATAATCCAGTGTAAAATGCATTAAATAAAAAAGAATCTAAAAGAATCTAAAATCCCCCCCTATCAGGTGAACCTGATAGCTGTTCTGTATAGGACTGATATATAGGGTTTCAGGTTGCATTTCGTCAGTAATTTTCAAGTACTCCCAAGCCCAAGTGTCTATATTTATTACTGTAGCATGACAGTTACAGTGCCATCGGAGGCATCAAAGAATATGCTCATTCAACACTGTTGTCCAGTCTTACCCTACATTAACTGGTATTTCTCTACATTTCCTGCATTACTTCACAATATTATGTAAATTATTTGATCAAAATTCAATTCAGTTCAATTCCACTGACCGATCAGATGCACTTCTTAGTTCTACACTTACACACTGTAGTGTATGTTGCTCTGCATACCTTTTTAAAGCTTCATTTTGTTGTTCAATGTTCAAGAGTACGAGACAGGTCACACTAGTGCTGCTCAAGTTTTTAAACTCTGTGCCCACTCAGTTAGACACACCTACCTCGTTGGTCCACCTTGTAGATGTGAAGTCAGAGACAGTAGCTCATATGTTGCTGCACAGTTGGTGTGGGTCGTCCTCTAGTCCTTCATCAGTGGTCAGTGGACCAGCCCAGAGGACGCTATTAGCTGGATATTTTTTAGATGTTGGACTATTCTCCGTCCAGAGAGGATTAAAAACTCCAGCAACAGTGCTGTGTCTGATCCAATCGTACCAATGCAATACATCGTTGTCACTGCATTAAGAATGATCCACTACATAAATCACACCTGCTCTGCTGAAGAACAGGGTGCAGAGCATACAGATGAACTACTGTCTGTAACAGTAGAACTACAAATTGTTCTTTATGTTCAGTGAAACTGAGAAAAGTAAGGAGGTGGCCATGTTGATATACACAGATTATATCACATTTTTGACGCTCATGTTTAATGACAAATTCTTTTGCTGTTTTCTGTGCTTCAGTGCGTTTTGTTCCTCTGCGGTTTGTGAATGATCACCACAGACGTTGGCGCTTTAATTTTAGACCAATTGGTCCAGAGAAAAATGAAACAGAGTTGTACTCATTCAGCCCTATGCTGACGGAGGCAGGGTTCGGAGTAGTTCTAGATTCAGCACTAAAACCAGATCTTTGAATCTATGGATGTTCTGTGCTAAGCTGTGTTTTGGGACATTATTTCATTGAGGTAAAAGCATTTAGAGTTAAACTAAATCTTAACTTGTACTCACCTCTATCTTCTGTTCACTCGCTTCTTCAGTAGGTTCCTTTAGTTTTCTTTAAAATCCGCTAAAATGTATTTTTTTTTTTTTA